>NC_142850.1:2121212-2424242 GCF_061612785.1 Hesperophylax consimilis
TTATATATTACATAGATATCACCTGTGATATGTATCTTTTTTATGCTGCGCCATCTGTTGGACTTAAAAGCAACACGCGATATTATTTGTTTATCTGCACAGACAGACTGAACCACAGCAACGCGTGGCGGGGTACAGCTAATTATAAAATTCAAATAAGTCACTTAAAAAAGTACACGAATTCCAATGACAACGTTTAAGGCACCTGCAAATATTTGAAAGAACCCAACCTGTTTCCAAAAAAATTTAAATTTTATTTCGATTAGCTTTCAATTTTATCTACGCCATAGGGTTAAGTAAAATTTGTACAGTTACTTTGCAGAATGCAATTTGTCTTGTTGTCGTTTCATCTCTAAGTCTTGTCGAGATGTTTTGATAGTGGCGATAGTGGCATGCAACGAAATGGAGACAGTATTATTTCAAATATCGGAGATGCATTCGTCCATTGTCATCGGATACAATGCTCTTTAAGCCAATGCAGTAGCGTGGTTATATTGTTGTGTTATGGCTCCAAGGCAATGTAAGCTTCGCGAGCTTCCACTTGTTAGTCTGGAAGCTTTACAGGCTTCATTGAACATTCTATTTAATTGACAATTAAAATCAGTTGTGATTAACAATAGTGGAAAACATTCGGATTTTGTAAATAGTATAGTATACTTGATGCATATATTAATATCCAACATCATTTCGAATCAAATTGTATAATATACACAAGTCATCATTTATATGAACTATAAAATAAATTGTACATTGTAGCTCAGAAACGAGTCTCGGTACGATCAAGGGAGTTATATGGTGTGATGGCCCTATATCCCCCATCCATGAAAAAGGTTCCTGTTTTTACCTGAAGGGCGTGCTTTCGTACAAAACATTTGAGAGTATTCGAGAGCACTCCAAAATATTTCAGAACATCCAGGAACATTCTGGAATATTATGGAATGTTCGGGAATAGTCTGGAACGTTCGAAAACATTCCGGAACATCCCAGTTTATTATGAATTTAAAAATGCATTACAGGCCGTTTTCTGATAAGCTTTTAGTAAATTCGTAATCGTGACAATACATTGGTATCTATAAATAGTATAAAATAAAGTCACTATTCTTTCTGTCTCTTTGTGCGCCTATAAACTATTATATCATTAATATAGTTTCTTCCGGAGGGTTTATATATATAATACATAGATATTTTATCAATGAAAGTAGAGTGTTGCGGCGTGAATGGACTGTAATTGCGATATTTTGTGAATTTGTTTGATTTGACTTACCAATATCTCCAAGCTGGTCGGCACCTTCCACTTTGCTCTGCGGTAATCACCGGTAGGGTAATTGTTAGTATTGGAAGAGAGTTCAGGAAAGGAAATGGTGATATTGGGTTTGCAAAATGGTCAATGCGTTAGAGATTGCTATTTCTTTTTATGCACTTCGTCACGGCGATCTTTTGTGGTATAACATTTGCTGTTTACAGCGCGGCGCGGTGGTTTTAATACCTCAAGATAGGTTATGCGGAAGCGGTAGGTCGGTTGAACCTTGCGGGCGGCGCGGTAATTTTAACACAACTGACCTGATGTAGGTAAAAGCGCGGGATGCGGGCGGGAAACAACCGAACCAAAAACTATATGCAACAATTATAACTGGCCCGAGCACAGAGCAATGCCGAGTACACATCAGCTACTTAGAAATAAATAATTAAATAAATAATGAAAACTATTTCTAGCAAGATTTACTTTAATAATAATAATCGTTTATTCCAGAAAGTATGCAGGGGCATTGCAATGCAATACATTCCATATTTTGAAATAACAAAAAGAAATCATACTGATAATAATAAAAATAAATTAAGCATAATAAAAATACATAGATAGACATATAATATACCAACAGAAAACCGTTGTGTGATTGATTTTAGACTCTTTTTTTATCGAATTATTTAAGTACGTAGAACTTAAATATTTTAAAATCTGCAGCATTCATCATGGTAAATCCAAATAAATCTAGCAATCCTGGACTTTTATTGACTATTGTCTTGAAGACAACTTTCGCAAGGCCATTCCTATCAACTATCAAGTGGAATATTATTGGGAAATCAAACTGGGAAGATTTACTGCACGCTTCCATCTGTATCATACTATTTCATAACTTAGCAAGCCCTCTTTTTGCCAGACAGTTTAAATTTAGGAAGCATTATTTATTTTACATAAATCTTAAATGCGCAACTCTTTCTTTCTGTTTTAAAAAAACCCCATCCTTAAAACAGATCAGATGCGAATATTTTGCATTGGACCATTCATGGTTTTAATTTAGCTAAACTTAACAAAATCTCAAAGCTTAAAAACATAAGTTTGTATTTTATATATCAATTATATTTAAAATTATTGCCACCTAATCCCGCGGTAATAAATACAGTCCTATAACTTTATTGTAAAACGAGTCATTTAACTGTCCACGAGTAATTAAACTATTTTCTTTAATTACATATTATAAAATAACAGACGAAGTAGGTTAGGTTAGGTTAGATCTAAATATGTTCTTCTGTTCACCGAACTATTACATACACATAGAATCTTAGAAAGCTCTATGAATTATTGCATCAAAGCAATTATCTGACCACCTTTATGAATCGCAAAATCATTTAACGACTTATTTCTGTATGAAATAATGATCACTCTTCCGCCCTAGCCATCCAACGGTGCAAATAATAAATAACAGTAAATGAATTGTTTGGTTTTCATAACGTAACGCCCTTAATAAAGCCATACTAATAACACGGTATTGCCTACGATAAAACGCTAGCGGAAGCCAGGCAGTATAAATTTGATGACCTTTTTTATGACGAATCACTAATTGAATCCACGTATGAGAACCATGCGCCTTTGATGTGTTTTTCAAATGAGATAAAGGTGGGGAAGATTATAAATATGATAAGTATTTAATTAGTTATTTATTTTTAAGTCATACTATTTAGCTATTAATTGATGGACAGATCTAATAATTTATTAATATTTAATTAATTAATTTTTATTTAATTAATGTTCTCCATAAAACAAAAAAAAACTAACTCCAAACGGACTGACATTTTAAAATTCGTCCAAGAATCATGGTCTTTAGCGAAATCAATATAAAAATATGCATTAAAATGCATTTTTGGAAAAATCATCATTTTTACGGGCACAATTGAAAAACTTGGGTTCGAACTTTGAATGTCGTTTTTTCAGGCTCTATGGCTCCAAACGGACTGATATTTTGAAATTCTTCTAAGAATCATGTTTTTTAGCGAAATCAATAAAAAAATATATGCATTAGGAAGCATTTTTGGAAAAATCATCATTTTTCCGGGCACAATTGAAAGACTTGTGTTTTTACTTTGAATGTCGTTTTCTCAGGCACTATAACTTTAAACGGACTGATTTTTAGGATTTCTTCTAAGAATCATGGTCTCAAACGAAATAAATATCAAAATCTGCATAAAATAGGATTTGTGGAAAAATCATCATTTTTACGGGCAAAATTGAAAGACTTGGGTTCGAACTTTGAATGTCGTTTTCTCATTCTCTATGGCTCCAAACGGACTGATATTTTGATTTTTTTCTGAGAATCATGGTCTTTAGAGAAATAAATATAAAAAGTTGCATTTAAAAGCATTTGTGGAAAAATCATCATTGTGACGGGCACAATTGAAAGACTTGGGTTCGAATTATGAAAGTCGTTTTCTCAGGCAATATGGCTCCAAACGGACTGATATTTTGGATTTCTTTTTAGAATGCACCAATAAATAACGGAAAAGATTACGAATTCAAGGAACATGTAAGTATAAAAGGTCATGGAGGTAGTTTTACTATTTTGTGACAAACGTCAAAAGATAGTTGCTAAACTGTCTTTAAGTGACGTTAAAAATATCGATGGTCAGCAGAATCATTAAGTTGGGTCGATCTGTTGATTGGCGTATTCTACTTTTTAGGTACATATAATTTAACCTCTTTCAATATAAGTGGATTAAAATTAATTATTTTTCCAGAATTAGATTTAAAATATTTGGCACAAAAATATTTGTAAGGTATGTATACCATATGGATGTTAAGAACAAGGATGGATATAGGAATGTACACATTTTGTACTTTTTCTATTTCTAGGATATGGTTTCGTTCAGAAGGGGCCCAAAATATATATATTTATATTACAGGATACTGCAAACAAGGGCTTCATTCATATGATAATAATAATTTAATTATTTTTATAGCGCCGTTTACGTGATCAAATCACCTAAAGGGCGCTTAACAACTTAATTTATGTATTTAATTTATTCCTATCACTTAGATTTATAACTTATGTTCTACGTATTATTATTAACTATAAGTTGGTAATTGATCTCGCAATACGAAGAACAAATCGAAAATTTTTACCGTTGTCGTAGTTAAGTCGTTATGACCACAGCCATTATGCGCCCTTGAGATGATTTCTCACAAAAACAGCGCTATAAAAATCGGCCAAATATTATTATTATTATCGGCTACGATTCCACGGCTACGGAGGTCGCTGGTTCAAATAACGGCTTGCGCAAGCATATTTTATTGAAAAAAATTTGTAATATCACAATGTATGTGTGGTAGATACTTTCAGTATCGCTCCGGTGAAAGACCACCATTCAGAATAGAGACTTTGCTTGAAATGGCTTTCGCCATGTTTGGTGGCCAGACTTAATAGCCAGATACTTCCTCACCTTCCGCTTCCCCACCTCCTTCCCCTCCTCGCTGTCTTAAGCCTCACTACATACCCCAATTGGGGATGCCATATATTCACTAGCTCCAAACAGTTGGGACTACTGTGCATTACTCACATTAATTAAAACCCCTACAAAACAGTGCGATCCAAATATAACGAAATAACCCAGGTTTGAAAAATACAATAATAAAGTTCCTGAAGGTTAATTTCGAAATCCAACATTTGTACACGGTTGACATTTGTCACGTGAGAACGGGTCGTTTCTTCGACTCGCTGTTGAGTTCAACAGCTCGGCCGTGAAATGATTTGTCAGCCTCTGTGTTTCATCCCTCCTGCAATACAGGTCTTTTAAAGATCCATATCCACCCCTTCCTTTCCTCAAAAAGACCCTCCACGCAGCATTCCCGAAGATAATATAAGCCCTGAGTGAAAAAAGTTTTCTCAGTGCCTCCTGTGTAGAGGCAATGTAAAAAATAAATAAAAACCTATCAATATATTTTTAAGTTCATATAAAGCAGATACTTCGCGATGTGACATAATTTAAAATAAAACAACAACTTAGTAAAATCAACTCTTATATTGTATGTGCCCTGAAGAAGATACGGTGGTAGCGAAACCGGGTCGGCACAAAGTATAAAAATAAAAATGGTGTTCAGCAAGTTAATTTTTTAAAATTTTAAATATATTTTTTACATCCCATAGTAGATTGAAGTACGTATGTAAAAATACGTATAACTTTTAAAATAAATTATATTTTTTTCTATGGTTAAATTTTAGTTCATAATGATTACGTTCGGAAAATGATTGTATTGTTTAAAATAATTGGCCACGTCTGCTGCGAGGAAAATATAGTACTTACCTATGCGACATCATACAATGTGACTTTATTACTCTGGAAGTATTGGGAGGGGTGCTTTATATCAAACAATAAAAGATAATTACCCATCGTATTCTACACCTGAGCCAGCTTTCACTCTTTGCTCACTATTTGTGTTAAAAATAGCCTAAGTTAGTATTTAGGTACCAGCATAAAATTCATGATTTTTTCAACCTTATTGCCTCAGTACCTACCGGTAGATGCCCATATCATATTTGATAGTATTAGTATCGTGATGACTGTACAGCTAAGGATTGTTGGAAACGAAAGTGGAGCCCTCTGTTATTCAAAAAAAAGAACCGCCAAAGAATTCAAATCGCTGGTGGTTATAATTACTTGCTCTTATTTAACTTTTGAATTTCGAAACGTCATGCGTCATTTTAAAACTAGCTATGTAAGAAAACCAAATAAAAGTAAAAATGGTAAGGAAAAATACATTTATTGGTACATTGAATTTGGTAACAGTTTCATCAGCATCATAAAGAATTGTTGGTTGAACACAAATTGATTGGTATTTTAACTAATGTTAAAATAAAGTATTGAGAGGTACATCAAAATAAGTTACGTGGGTGATAATTGAATTTTAAGGAGTGAAGATAGGAATTAAAAATAATGAAATCTATGAAAATATTGTTATTGTTGGTGTTATTTTGAATAGCCCGCTATTTCAGTAGATGTTACTTTTGAAGCTGTCATTTTTTGACATCTGACAAGTAGAAACTGCGTTATTAATAAAAATGGAACGATACACGCTTCAACAACGCATTGAAATTATTAAAATTCACTTGAGTGAATCAAATGCAAATCATCTTGAGTGATGAGGCCCATTTCCACCTCGGTGGCTTCGTCAACAAGCAAAATTGTCGCATCTGGGGCTCGGAAAACCCAAGAGTTATTGTTGAAAAGCCTCTTTATTCTCAACGTGTGACTTTTTGTTGCGGTTTATGGTCCGGCGGAGTCATTGGACCTTACTTTTTCGAAAATGAGGCTGGAGCAACAGTTACGGTGAATGAATTGCGCTATCGAGAGATGATTAATGATTTTTTATGGCCGGAATTGGATGGTATCAATCTGGACAACGTTTACTTTCAACAAGAAGGCGCTACGTGCCACGCAAGCAACGAAACCATTGATCTTTTACGATTGAATATCAAAATAACACCTCTTATATGAAAACCCTGTATTTATAGGAATATCGTGTATTTCGCAATTCTTTAAATTATTTCCATCAAACTCAGTCACGTGAATACGGAAGTCGTGCCAGAGAGAGCTCGTGCTTACGTCATCGACTATCATCCTTTTCCTTTTCAAGATTCTTGTGTGAAAACGAAAATATACTAGAAGGTGGAACTGTGTTATATATCATTCTTACTTCTGTCTTTTAGTCAACAGGGAGCATTTTTTGTGAAAACACCGCACGAGAGTTCCAACTGCTTTAAAAAGTCTGGAGCTAGTGGGACTACGGCGTCCCCATCTGGGGCTAGTAAGGTTAAAGGTTTAGGGGAAGGAAAATGGGGAGAAAGAAAGGTTGGGAAGTACCTGGCTATTCAGGTTTGGTCACCAAACACGGCTAAAGCCACTACAGGCAACGTTTCAATTCTGAATTGTGGTCCTACACCAGGGCGATACTGAAAGTCTTCCACTCTGGAATGTACCGCAAATGTATAACATATATAACAATAATAATTATAATTTGGTACACATTTTAATAAATTCAAAAAAGTATAACATCTTTCTATTAATGCTTTTTTATAAACTGGAGTAGCTTCAGATAATCTCTGTATATATTTATTAAATGTTATGTACCTAATATATGGCGTCTAAATAAACTAGAATACAGCATTTTGAAAATATAGGAAACTATCTGTACACAGCATTGCATGGGGTTATGTAGTTAAATCTGTAGGTTATGAATTCTAGTTTACCTGAAAACTTTACTGAAAATTTTCAATCTGTAAATAATACGATTGAAAAGAATTAAAACATATTTTTTAAGTATTTGTATTACTTGATACAAATACGGGCGTCCTCAACTTTTTATACCTTCCATGCTGTGTAGCATATTGTTACCATTAACATACTACATTATTTTCTTCTTCACCAATCAAACCATTCTCTAAATACTCTTGGCACTAATAAGAACAAACTTGAAAATCTCAGCATAATCGGTCCAGTAGTTTTTTTAGTCTAGGGCACATCACACACACACACCTACGGACACTGCATTTTATTTATATAGAAAATAACAAAAATGATCTGGCTGCTCATTTGTGTCAAAACTAATAAAATTTAATTTATTTGTAAGACTATAAAACAATTGAAATAACAGGATTATTGTTTGCTTAGTCGTCGTATTTTTTAATGTTTTTTGTTCGTACTTTCACGTTTCCACGTACCACAACCAATAAACCCGGAAATTTATTAGAAACTTTTACGATTCCACTTATTTGTATAAAGTTATATGTTGCACTAAAATATATCAATTGAATGGCATTATTACATCCAATTTTGCATGGCTACAAACACATTATTGCTAATTAATATAATAATGCTGAACCCGCTTCACCCGATCCCGTCTATCACGCAGTTGGTGTGCAGATCCATCCACCGTCAATACCTGGACAAACTTCACCATATGAAACCGGGCACCCCGGCTAAGTCACGAAACGTATCGAACCACTTGGGACGACCTATGGTAGAGATTTTGGTTATCCAATAAAAAGTTCCCGGGGCGGCGGTATCCGTAACCACCTACCAAACATTGAAATATGGTGCACAAACAGAGATTTTTGCATTCGAAACTGGTTTTAACTTAAGGGTGAATTTAATTAACATCTTTAATTAACTACACCTGTTTTGGAAAAAGTTTTTCCCTTTGTCTGTAACTACAATTTTATAACTGCACATGGAACACGAGAATAGTTTCCTTCGAAGTGCGTCGCCAGATGAATCCGCAACGAGAGTTTTATTAATGCATTCTCAACGAAAGATTGATTTGATTTTTTAGGCCGCTCCAAAAGTGCTCGCGGGCCGCAGTGTCAAAATGTCCGCAATGGTGTCAAATAAATGATCAAATCATTGGATTATAACTACTTTATTTTATTTTATAACGCGTGGTTCGACCCACTCGTTGTTCGGGTAAAATTTGGCGTATATGTATGTACCTTCAACTAGACTCACAAATAAGAACGTCGACCAATGTGTGTACTTTCGACTGTGATTGCGAGCGGCCTGGATTGAAGATGGATTGGAGAATCGATACCCAGGTAAATCTTGATAACTGTGATCCAACCAAAGCTTCCTGATTAAGGCGATGCACTACGTCGTGTAATATTTTAAATTGAGCCGCTATCAACAATAACCTTTACGTAGATGGCGATAAGGTTTAAATTCCCGCTTAACACCATCCGCCTGTTTTCATTTATGCAAAAAAAAAAACATGGCCAAAAAGTGCCTTTTATTTTATTTTGTGGATGTTCAGGCATAAGTATTTAATTTTTTTTTTCGATCATTTTATAAATAACTTAATTTTCCACATTATACAATAAAATCTTAACCGAAAATGGGTTTGTAAGTAGGAGATTTCGAACTTTAAAGCAATTTTCATAGGCCAAATACATTATTTTTTTCTGGGCTTATAAAAAGACTTATCTAAAAAATACTCGATTATTTCAAAGGCCAAGATGTATTCTACTCGGCGTATTTAATTAAAGCATCTGAAACATTCTAGGCGACCAAATTTTCAAACCAAAAACACATGATTTTGCATTCATCATCATCACTTTTGGCTCTACAACCCCTGGTGGGTCTTGGCCTCCTCAAGAGTCTTCCTCCACTCATCTCGGTCCCGCGCCAGCTCTCTCCAGTTTCGAAGCTCCAAGGCAGACAAATCTTTGAGGACGTTGTCGCTCCATCTTAACCTTGGCATTCCCAGGCTCCTTCTCCCTATCAGTCTTGAGCTCAGCAGGGACTTTGGTTCTTGATGCTCGGTCATTCTCTCCACATGACCTAGCCACCGAAGTCTTCCCAGTTTTGTGAATTTTGTGACGTTTAGCTCCTTAAACAGAGTATAGAGCTTATTGTTATAACGTCTGCGCCAAAATCCATTTTCTAGAACCGGTTCGAAGATGCGCCTCAAAATTTTCCTTTCAAAAACGTCCAGTGCTCGCTCATTCTTCTTAGTTAGAACCCACGTTTTGGCTGCGTACGTAAGCACTGGTCTAATTAGTGTTTTGTACACTAATACCTTGGTGGTTCTGGAAAACAGTCTGGATTTTATATGTTTTTGTAGGCGGAAATAGCAGCGGTTTGCATTCACTATGCGCTTCTGGATCTCCTCTGTAGTGTTGTTATTGTTTGTTATCAGGGAGCCCAGGTATGTGAATCTTGGTACCGTTTCAAAATTTTGGCTTCCACATACGAGAGATGGGGTTTGTTGGGTACATCCTATGGCCATGTATTTGGTCTTCTGCTGGTTTACTACAAGACCCATATAGATTTTGATAAGATTTTGCATTACTTTGCCTTAAAGGCACGCCCCTCTCAAAAAAACATAGGCAAATCTTAGGTTAAATACAGATATACAGATTATTTCGTTGGAACTTATCATGAATTTCATATATATTTTGAAACAAGGACTAACTAACTAACTAACTAACTAACTAACTAACTACAGTCCCGGATTATTTAGTACTTCTAGGGAGAGATCATACGTAACGTCATAATTCTAATATCTTCTGTTTTCTTTTCGTAAACGACGTGACGTGAGAGACGGAAGATTTTTGGTTGATGATGTATGTACGACCTCTGTCTGGTATTTCTGAGATCTGTTAAAAATCGTATTTGAAACTACATATAAACAAAACTTTATTTGATTTTTTAAATTTTTTATAGGCTAGTCGAGAGCTGTACCCCTCGACCATAGAGACCGTCAAATTAGTAAAACGTAACAAAAACATAAAATAAAGTATAAACTAGAACAATACTACACATGAATTATTATGAACCTAGTAACTACCTACTTACAAAAATATATTTTTGTAATTTACTTAACTCCTATCACGATAATTTATAAAGATAATAATGAAAAAAAATGTTTCATAAGATATTTGAAGTTCTCTTCTCTTCTGAAGATATTAGAAAAAATGTTTCATAAGAATTTGTTTTGACCTATTTTATTTATTTAAAATCGTTACCAACCTGTTGAACTCCCCTGAACTTCTTTCGTTAATATGTTTCCATGTACCTAGTCGATCAGTTCGTTTCAAATTACCCTATCATTGCAACAATACAGGATCTAACGCTGAACTCAATTCCATAATGAATCGCCTACATGTACTTGGTAATAAATATGTTTTGGATGAATCTATAAACATTACTAGCTTAACCTCATACAAACACTATTTAATTAAAACTGTATGTCAGCGCTTCTCAGATTGATTATAATCAAATATAGTTTTAAAGTATTAATTTATCCGGGATTTATTGTATATGAATTGTTTATATATTTATATTTATAATAACTCTTTCTATTGTTCTCTTTTATGTATTTTATATTTATATTTTTTTTATCTATGTATATTCTGTATTAATATGTAAAACAAATGTTATTTTTTTGTAAAAGCCGCTATAATCGGCGTTAATAAATAATAAATAAATAAATATATAAGATACATTATGAAATGTTCTACAAAAATTACAATAATGTTTGGTTTGGTAAGTATCCTACATCTTGAAATGCGTTTCGAATTGTTTATCTCATCAGTGCAAGTAGGTAGGTATCTATCTATCTATCTGTCTAGTTTTTTATCACTACATCTGTTAATGCGCGTTTTAATGTAATTGAAGATATAATTTAATCATTATTTTATATTATAATTATTACACTATCCCATATAAATAAAAATCGGATATGTTTATATGAGACGCTATCTATGTGACAAACCAATTCTTTGTAACTTTGTAATCATTCAAAAAAATAACTGCCAAAAATATGGGAAAAATTATTTTAAATTAGCGAGATAATATTTTTAATTCTGAATTTTAACTATAGGATCGAGAAAATATCGTATTATAATTAAGACAGAGATCTTGGGTTCAATTCTCAGTAGAGACCGTTAGCATTTTTTTATTTTAATGTGTCTCGTTCTGCTTCATGATTCGTTTAGATTTATTAGAATTATCTTCTTATAATAAATCCTTATTTAATCATTTTTTATGAAATTCTCCAAGGACTGTAGAAAACCACAGCACGTTAACGTATATTATTTCTAGAATTGCTTAATAAGGTTGAATCCACCTTTAGCACGTCTTACTCTGAACTTTGTGACAATTAACTGCAGCAATCCGTTAATTCCTAAGGGTCCACCAATTCCGCTACTATAAAGTCCGCCCAGTGGGTTTTACGCTAGTCCCTTTACGGCGGGCCTATTGACTATAAATCCGCCCTTCAATCAGTACCAGGGCGCCATTACGCCGCCTACCGGACCTCGCCATAAAAAGGTAGCTTTTGCTTCATTTGGAAAAAAAGGTTTAATTGGGATGTAAATCTTAGTGCGGTGTGCTTAAATAAATGAAAATAATATCAACCTGCATTCTATAATACAACATAACATACTAGTATATTGTAAGTTGTATAATACAATATAACATACACGTATTTTTTTATATTAACTCCACACAGGAGGCCCTGAAGAAAATAATTTCCCTCAGGGCCTATGTCATCTGTGGGGATGCTGTGTGGAGGGTCTTTTTGTGGGGAGGAAGGAGTGAACATGGGTCTTGAAGAGTCCCATGTTGTAGGAGGGAGGAAACACAGAAGCCGGCAGTTCGTTCCACAGCCGAGCTGTTGAACTTAAGAACGAATCGTAGAAGCGACCCTTTCTCATGTGACAAATGTTGGGCGCGCGTTTGGCGTGTATCCCGACTACGCACCGGTGCCGAAGGGATCAATGACGCAAGTTCCTCAGAGCATCTTCCATTGTAATACCGATAGAACAAGGATAGCATACCTACCTGACGCCTGTGCTCTAAAGATTGCAGTCCGTTTGTTAAGATTGGGGAATCTATCAAACAGACCGCCCGTTTCTGCACAGAGTCAAGGGTTTTTTTCAGGTATTTAGGGGCTCCGGACCAGAGATGGCTGCCAAATTCGACAGTAGGGCGATTTGTACATGGTCAGCAGTTGTGTACTATTAAAGTATCTGCGGGCCCTGTACAGTACGCCCAGCTTCTGAGAGGCCAACTTTACTCTGGCTTCGATGGAGCCCCCGTACCTGAGCTGGTCACTTATAGTTACACCAAGCATATCAATGGAAGGCATGTTCGGAAGATTGCTTCCGTTGAAGGAGACTAGATTATCATTTGGATCCCTTTTAGATGTAATCAGACAGGATTGGGTCTTTGAAACATTAAATTCGACGAGATTATTTTTACCCCAGGAGGAAATACTCTCGAGAAAACCGTCCATTCTCTGCTTCAAAGCCCTCCGAGCCGTTGGAGTTTGTGTGCCCTTTGGGGGCTTGTCAAACAAAAAGCTATCATGAACTGTACTGTCATCCGCGTAGCAATGAATCGGTGCACATGTCAAGAGGTCATTGATGTGCAACAAAAATAAAGTCGGAGACAGAACCGATCCCTGTGGGACGCCAGCATTTATAGAGTGCGAAGAAGAGGTGAAACCGTCAGCAACCGCCTGAATCGACCTATAATATAATAAATTATAATAATAATACCTGGATGACTTTTATAGCGCCGTTTTTGTGCAAAAACACCTCGAGGGCGCTGCACAACATACTCGTATAAAATGCGTTGTATAATACAACATAACCTACTTGTAGGTATATAATACGTTGTATAATACAACGTAACAAACACAATACACAGTAAAATACAACATAACATAATAATACATAGTAAAATACAACATAACATGCGTACATAATACATATTATGTAAGTTAATAAAATGCCTACTAGTTATGGCTGAAATCTAATAATTATCACGTTTTCTCACGCAATTCGGCCTATGAATGTTTAATACGTGGGAAATTTTTATTTCTTACAAAACCCTGTCATAGAGCCATTGTAATAGTTAAATTATCGAGAAAATATAACATTTACGAAGATGGATGATTTTTTGCAAAATGGCAGAACGTACAAAAAAGTCAATTCCTTTTTCTGACACCAACAAATCTACAAATGGAGCTACAATTTGTGTACACCACATCTGAATTTAATCTTTGTGGAAAAAATATAGCACATAGATTGAGAAGTGGTATCTACAAACACGTAAACAATAAAGGTGGAAAATGAACAAGGTTTATTGGACCGAACGTGGATTAGAAAAAAAAACTCGAACGTGCGCCACTTTTACGATCGCCATAACCTTAAAAAGCGCAAATTGATGACGCGTGCGGCACAATAAAATTTGTATTTCTGCATCCTTCCCTTTAAAGGACATCCATTCTCATCCTATTTGACGTAAAAACACGTAAATTACACTGTCATTTAGAGTGTTCGATGTTTGATGGACGAACCTATTCTTTCCACCCCCCTCTCGGGAAAGGGGTAGTTTTAGTTAACAATCAAAGGGTTGCTGACTCTTACATTGCTGCACCCTTCAGGGTCGTTTATTTTTACGATAATGCGCGATAACATCAGTTATGAAAATGCTAAATTATTTTGCATGCATACGAAAGGAAAATAATAAAAATTACAGCTTTGACAAATCGATGGCATTCGATTCAAAATTGTATGTCAACATAAAGCTACGAAGGGGTTTACATTTTTGAAAGGCGAAAAAAATTGTCATAATTACCTGAAATGACAAAATAATATGTATACACCAGTAAGTACATAAATAAATAATATATCATCAGATAATTCTAATAAATATTGAAGAAACAATAATAATATTTTAATTCAGAATTAGAAGTATAAAATCAAGAAAAACTACTTAAAATAATTGATGCCAATGGTCAAGTTGTTAAAAACGATGTCCCGGTAAGACAGAGATCCTGGGTTCGATTCCCAGCTGAGACCGTTATCTTTCTTTTTATGTGTCTCGTTCTGTTTCGTTTAGAGTTATTAGTATTATCTTCTTGATGGGTATAACCTTGCAAAGTTATTAAAAAAAATTATTCCAATAAAATAAGATAATATATCGATTCATTAAAGTAAAATGCAATGCTTTTATTGCAATACCCACATATAATGTTGACCGCAATAAAAATATATAAATGTGTGGCAATAAAATCACATTGTTATCAAGAAGATTGTGTGTATGTTTAAATGCATCTGTTTATGCTAATATTGCTTTTAACATTTTAACACTTTAGTATTACGTCATTTACATAAGAATCAAAATCATAATTAAACCAATTTACATCACACCCCATCGAACCAAAACCCATTCAGAAAGCCGATAAACTATTTAAAGTCTTTTTCAACGATAGACAGCGAATGACGTTTCAACCGTTAACATCTAAATTTCCAGAATTTTGTGTGAAACTGAGTCAAAATCTCAATAAAAGCTACATAATATGAATGAATATTGCAAAAAATATATAAACAGATAATATAGCGTGTCGGGTCTATGAGTTAACTCATTGCGCATTGTATGGAGCGTGCGTCACACGTCACTTCGCGTCATAACTTAGACATTTTATGACGAGTCGCGTCAAAGTTCGAACGCGACACAATGGGAGCTATTGCAGTCGTCATTGCATGGTGAAACGTATCAGTTCTATCTATGGTCTTTCCAGCCGGTGGTGGGGGAAACAGGGGTATGTGAATCGATGGGGTGAAATTAATATTGATTTAAATAATCTTTAAAAAACATTGTGTAAATAATAAGAAAATTCTTATTACATTTGAACTCATTATCATCTTATGGGTACTAAAACAAAATTAAAAGCCTCGCCTACCATAAATTGACTGATTCTACTTATTATATGGTGTATCCCATTATTTTCGATTACAATATTGCATGGAGAAAAATGTATCGCTAGTTTATTAAGAATTCTATTTAAATTATTGGTGATATAATGAATAAACAGGACGTTGCCTGATAAACTTTTAGTAAATTACGTATATATCATGTCTAAACACGTGTTCATGAGAATCTGAATATTTTGTTTATAGTATATTTATCTTTGTATCGTCATGAGATATTATCAAGAAAAATCGATGAAACATTGTTTGATTTATGTTTTATGAATAAGAGCCTGTTAATTTATGGTTAGGGAAAAAATCGATTTCTCTCAGTATGAATACGTTAACATTAGCTTTTCCACTAGATATGAATTAATTTTTTATCCTCTAAAATGTTTTCATCGAAATTGTTGTGGTAAACTGACAGAAACAATGGCTTTGTAACTAAAATAAATTAATACCTATGTTGCGCGTCGATCGGTTTCAAAAGTGCCAATTTTCTTAGAAATCTTTTTTTGGCAATGGTGTCATGGCTTGTTAAGCTAGTTAGTTTAACCTCCAATGCATAGCGTTAAATCTTAGAATTAATTTAAGCAAAGGTGATACATTCATGTATTAATTCCAGTCAGCATCTAATCGCCCCAGCTTCCCCTATCCAGCAGCATCCACTCACTTTACCCCCGTGCCACGAACGGGTGCCAACGCAATACTATCAAAAACTCACAACTTGGGGTCATCCGACATTATTTATAGATATGGAACAATAGAGCGGTCCACACGACCGAAGGGGTCCAAAGAGAAACAAACAAAAAAACTTCATAAGTCCCAAATTAGACACAGATGACTTTTACTCTAAGGACGAATGAAATAATTGAAAAGATCATAATTATTAAATAGCTCTTAAATAACTATTTTGCTACGGTTTAGTACGTTGTAAATTGTGATATTTTTGTGTGGAATGAATTATTCTCTATCAAAATCATGAAACATTTAATAAGTTAATCAATTTAGCACGGTGACAAAATTTATTTACCTTTAGCTTGAATGAAAATATATTGTGGCATTGGTGAATCAGGAAAATGAATAACTTTTGTTCAATCATATGTCATTTAGCTACCAATTCAGACGATCCAATCTAACCTATCAAGGAGTCTCGTTTTGGAAAACTCAATGAGTTGATCGACTGAACCATGGGAACAAGCGATGCTTTGATGTTGTGAAAAAACAAAACGAGCTGAATAATGCTGTCACAATAATTGGTGGAAACCCAATGTAAGACCGAACGAGATACGTAAAAGTTTAGATTCTTCTTCCGTGTTCTGGAAGAATTAGGTTCCTCAAGAACATACAAACATTTTTGTACTTTCAAAATAATTCACCGATAGAGGACGAAAACTAAACTATAGTCTTTAAATTTTCAAGAACGCCAGCAAGAATTCAGTGACTGATTGATTTGATCTTGATCATCATCAAGGAACACAATGACTAATTTAGTTTAGTTCTGTATTTTCAAAATTGCGAATGACATATTAGACGACATGGATTTAACGAACCTTATTACTTTGCGACAAGATAGACTGTTCTCTGTAATGTCCCAAAGTTGGTTAGTAATTATTGAGAAAAATTCGCCCATTCAGAGGCTACACAGACTAGGTAATAATTATAGTTCAATTGATGTTTACCGATACCACTCAAAGACCAAACTAAAAAACAATATATTAGAATATTTGTAACTGATCCACGAGATTTCTTTTTTCTTACGTGCACACTTTATCTTAATACATATTTTTTTATGTTCCATAAAACACCCAATCGTACGTAATAAAGGTTTGTTGATTACAAATTTGCTTTAAAACAAACCGTTCTTGTTTATTCCTATACTAATGTTAAGCTATGTTCTTTATAATACCCAATCTAGCATATAGTAATACTAACATGCTTGACAATAAAATTTTTGTATTTATTTTACTAACATCAACAATGTTATGAAATTTTACTCCCCTACTACTTTCATAGTACCTTAAGTAGCTTTCTTGAAGTCTTATTATTATATGATTTATTGAACAACTATTACTTGAATGTACTACAACTCTCAACGATAACTATTATGTTGTGTAATATTCACTTATTATTGTACTTTTGATCAGCTTACCTTAAACATTGTGTACATGCCTTTATTTCGTGAATAAATAAATATATCTTAAGTCTGTTAATTTTATTTAAAAAAATCAATGAAGTTAACCCTTTTAATTTTCTTTTAAGTCAATAACACAAGAGTCCCGACTGCTCCCAACCGTCTCCAGTGAGACTATGGTATCCCCAATCGAGGTATATGTCGTGAGATTGAAGGTAGTAGGGAGGAGAAGGAGATGCGGAGGAGAAAGTATGGAAGTACCTGGGTATTCCGATCTGGCCACCAAACACGGCTTAAGCCATTTCAGGCAAAACAAGTAAGCAATTCTGAATGGTGGCCTTACACTAGGGCAATACAGAGATTACCTTTCACTATGGAACGCGCCGCAAGTATACTATACAGAGTGTCCCTGGGTAAAGTACACCTTCTTCGGGAGGTAATTCTACATGATGGTAAAAGTGAAAAAGATAAATAACTTTTTCAGAAAATTTCGTTTTTCGCATTATAAAATATTTTTCCATAGAAGAATATTTAATTTCCCATACAAACAATTCAACTTTAATAAATATAAATCAAACAAAATCATATACTTGCCGAATTTAATGCACTTTACCCCCGGACACCTGTATATAATTTTAAATGAATGCATTTTTAATTTATTTTTTTCTTACTAAATATATTTTTATACAGTTTTTTACATGGTTTCCTACTACCACACTAGACACATGTCCGTATTATGGTAGTCGAGTAAAACAAATCCATAAAATAAAATTTACGTGCGCTCACTGGGATTTCAACCCGCAACCTTCGGATTGCTAATCGAGAACCTTACTCCTTATATATAATTATCTACAAACTATAAAACATGATATTTAAATATTACATGTACCAGATTGTATTATGTAACTAAATTGATGATCACATTATATGAACACCATGTACAAAGCGCTCTTAGAACGTGTTACCCCAGTGTTGGCCAGTAAATCTCATAAATAAATTAATGAAATACGTATTTGAAATTAATCAATAAAATTACGAAAAGTTTTATTATTATTAGAGCCATTGGAAAATATCATGATGCTTAGTAATACGTATGCTATAAGAACATCGAAATATTGCTAACTAAACATGAAGATGAGGAAATCATTAAAATTATGAAGTAGCACAACACAGCGTACAGTCAACGAATGTGAATATGAGGAAAAACATTAAAATTATGAAGTAACATCAACACAACGTACTGTCAACAAACATGTAGATGTGGAAAACAATAAAATTATGAAGTAACAAACACAACTTACAGTCAAAAAACATGAATTTATTTTATTTTATTCATTAATGAAGATGTGGAAAACATCATGAAACACACGTACAAAAACCTACAGTCCGCCTCGAAATAGGAATACCTAGTAAAGAGGATTGTGAACAAAAACTTTTCTTTGTATTTAAAAAAAATTCATTAAAAAATTAAACAAAAATAATGAAAAAAGGTGCATGCTACAATCTATGGTCGAGGGTCGAGAAAAACTATAATTAAAAAAAATATATTGAATACATCCTCAATGCATTGTCAACGAATCCACTAAGTGCATCTTCATCTCATTCCATATCTACCCCAAATATACATCTTAACCATAGGTAGTACCTATTAAATTTGAGTTATAAGTGCGATAGGGTCGTTAATTTTTACTGATACGATTATGCGAACCGGATCCAGGAGGAACTTAACTGGCGTTACTTTCGTTAATTGCGCATGCGCACTACTTTTATATGCGACAAGCTCACTTCCGGTCGACGGTGATAAGATGGCTGTCCACAAGTTAGCCGGAAGCTGGTCATGAAAACCCAGTGGACTATAATTTGAATGAAAATAGAATTTGTCAACAAAAATAATAATTTCTACTGCTAATATTAAGTTTTTCTTGCATTGTTGTTTTTTCGAAAAATAATTTTAAAAAATAACCTATACGGCAAACTGGCCAACACCATTGTAACACTTTTCACTGATTTGTGAATTTCATTAATATTTAGGGGTTGTAAAATGGAAAGCATGAAACAAAATGACAAAATTTATTGGAAAAAAATTAAGCTATCAGTTTTAAGGATTCATAGTTTTGGTTCTATATTGAATGACAGTGAATTTTATGGTCTCGGGGTATGGATAAGAGTCGAAGAGTTTTCAACAGGTTAAAATAACTATTATTACGATAAACATATAAACAGGTAAATTAATACATCACCATCAATGAATCATTTTATGGGGCGCCAAGTCGTTTTAAAGCATAATTACTAATAGTAAAAGGATCAAAACAGGAGATAAACTAAGTGAAGGTTAAACTATTACCAGCTAATTTCTTCATCCAAAGGGTCACCATTCCATCCACTTCCGAAGAATCCGCTCGTTAAGCCAATATAAGACTAATAACGGGGGTTTGCTCGACGCTGACATTATAATTATTTCTGATGAACGTATTACTAAAAACTCAAATTTTTCTAGAGGGATCCCTACGGACGCAAGTGATTTATATTTAAATTTAATAAAAAAACAGGACTTTACTATTTACATACATCATGTTGAAAAATTTACAAAACGTTCATAACTATTAAATTAGCGGTAAGCATCAGATTTTATTTTTCTAAACTATGAATTAGTAACTTCCCGCGGATCCCTCTAGAAGCATTTGAGACTTCATCAGAAATAATTAAAACAAACCTCACGGACAGTTCGATTTTCTAGGCCGGCTAGGGCAAAGTCGACCTTAGGTCCATCCATTACGACGGCACGCTCGCTGTATATTATTTTTACACGACATTATCACTTATGTCATTAAGCTTCCCACTTTATTTTAGAGATTTGATAGGGCAAATTAAACCGCAGTGCTGTCCAATACACAGGGTAATATAAAATATTTGTACTGCTGATTTACTTACGTCGCGTCAAGATTCTGGATTTATTTTAGGATATGATTTCGTCTTAAACCTTCTTTTGAGACCGTTTGTTCAAGACTGAAGTCATGGATAATGCCCTGCTCTCATCAATGGTGACAGTTGTAGTAACGATATTATAACGATCACAGGGTTTTTATGTTCAAATACGTTACACCATGAGAAAAGAAGATTTAATATTATTACAAAGGAAAAACTCCAATCCAATGATTTGCAGAAGATTTCTTGGTTCTCTATGTGATGTAGATTTACCGTTTGTGCCATTAGTTTCCGTTCACCGTAAATATGAATGCAATATCTTTAAAAACGCTATAAAATTATTTAGTTTTTGTAATATTTAAAATAGTAGATTTGAAAAATAAAATTGAAATGAATGTCACAACAATGTCCACTGTGGATCCTAACATGTCCCTACCCGGAAGTGTCCCATCCACCCCTGACTTGCAAACTGACAAACCGAGGGTGAGCCGTCACTCAGTCCTCCATCAGTCCCCATTGTCCGCACAGATTTTATTCGATGGACCACTGATGGGAATGCGCATCTCCGCGATATTTCATGTCATAATATTTTATTAGGTTTTTACGTTTTATTTTTATTTGCATTTTTATTAGCCTGGCGGCGGGTAAGAGTGATAAATTTCAACCTTGAATGCACCCCTGAGAACCTTTGGACATCATCAAAATGTTGCTGTTTTGGGGTAAATTCGGGGCATTGTTCTCAGGAGTATATCGATAATGCGTAAATGATATTTATATATTTTGTATTTTCGATTCCTAACAAAGCTTTCAATATTTAACAAGTAGTGTCAAAACTGAGCCAAGCACTTAGGCAGTAACCGTTTTGATCAAAATCGTTTTGTTTACATGATTATCCATATGTTTTCTGAATGCTAAGCATAATCGTTAAATAATGCATTTTACCTAATCGGTAGGTACTTCAAAGATGATTTTTTTGTGTATTTAACTTGCCATAATGATTTATTTATTGTTTTCGGGTTTATTTTTTTCATTCGTAGAACTTAGTTTTTTTACTTTTATTTTTTCAAATTTAAAAAATATATCAAACGTTTGGTGTAATAAAATATAAATTATTCACATCTTACTTATTTGGTGAAAACTAACCATGTTCTCTTCCTCTCCCAAAAGTTGCCTAGAGATAGAAAAAACATATAAAAAACATCGCCGAGCCTGAAAATTACTAAAAAATAACGATTAACAGCTTTACCCAAAAACGTGGTTTACGTAATTTCAGAACAGTGAAAATTGACTTATTAATTAACATGGCGTTTCGAGGGCGGCCTTACCACACCAATGTTGAACTGGCGTGTAAGAATCTAATTATTAAGATGATAAATGTTTAATATTTTAAATATAAACTTTTCAAAAATCTCATAGAATAATATGGAGGACTATGTTGAAAAAATAACCTGACAGTATTACCGTGGCTCCTGGACATAGAGACGAGTGTCTTTTAACGGGCAACAATATATTTCAGTGCCACTAAAAATTATTGCTCAATTTAACACTTAAATTATTCAATCAATTAAAAATTCTGCAAATTTGCATAAGTAATAAAGCTAATGCAAAATGTTCTCCTCGGCTCTGTAGGGAGCCTCCCCCACTCGCTAGTCGCTAGTCGCAGGGACATCAAGAGACAAATTGCGAACGAATATTATTTTGACAATTACAAATCAAGTCACCGTGAATGTTTTACAGCTTTCATCCCAAGTTTGAATAAATTAAACCAACCATTAATATTCTAAGGTACGATGGCACAAGCTTTCAGAAGAACAGGGAAATTTCTTGAGAAGATAGTTAGGGCCCGTTAAAATTCTTAATTTTGTAAAAGCAACAACAAAGTTTCACTTACCTATTGAAAAAATATATACTACGAAATACTTAGAAATTATTTAATACTTTTGAATGTAGCTGTAACTTTGTGGTTATCCATCTTCTCATTTAAATAAAATTCATCATAATCATATAAATAAAATTCATCATCATCATAATATTTATAAAATTCATCGTCATATAAATAAAATTGTAAATGTTCGTTTGTTCAAAATCTTAAATCTCCGAAAGTTCTTCGCCGATTGCTTTAAAATTTTAACACAACGTTGAATTTGAATACGGGTGTGTTTGTATACATATAGTATATAAATGTCACCTGTGACAGGTAAAAATATGCTTTTTTGAAAAACAGCGTAAATAGCGCAAGCGTAAACAGCGCCATCTGTTGGACGTAAACGCAACACGCACTATTGTTTCTCTATCTTCACAGACAGACTGAGCCACAGCAACGCGTGGCGGGGTACAGTCAGTTGTAAATAAATTAAACAATGTTACTTTGTTTGAACCACAACATTTTTTTGTGTACGCCGACCGGTTTTGGAACAACCGTTCCTATCTCAGGGCATTAAATACTAACTTGACATTACAAAACAATGAGTGATCATATTATGTTACTAAGTGTTGAAATGGGGGTGGAGGCCTGACCAGGGATTAGTGAAGATTTTTAATGCTAGTATTTGGAGCTATTACAAACAACGTGAGCACCTGTACATGTCATATATTATAACATCCAAAATATTTCGTAAAATTAGTATTTTAGTTTTTATGACACTTACGTGTAGTTTTTGTTGTTATCATTACTCAAACAACATTTATTAATATTATGAACACTAGCGTAATGTTTATTTTGTTTGCGGCAAAAATTCGATTAAATTTTATAATAAAACAATTAATATACCTTCCAGTTGGGATTTAAAGGGAGCAAAGGAAAATCGTTTAGGATGGATATAAACGGTTTATTAAGATAATTTGACAAGAAAACTTCTACGAAACCTTTTTTTTTGTCTTATCGAAGCTTCTGACTCACATATTTTTGACTCATTTGTTTTAAAATTAATTACGAATAAAACGTCTAATGTTCTTCAAAATGTACTCCAGTCCTTGATGTAGGAATTTACTTAAATATATTTTCTAATTTACACGATCTAACAAAATTTCATGATTCTTGATATGGCATTGAACTAAGTATAAGCTATTAAATTCTGCATTTCCAATGGGTTTGAGGTCATCAATATTGTCACTCTCCGTCACTTCGTTAATGTATGTTCGTCATCTTCAATTTCTATGAAACTGTTCATTGATGCGCACATTCGTCAGTTCATCTTGAAAAATCTTCATTCTCCCAGATTTTCGGTTACATTAATTAATATTTATTTTATCGACTTAATTCGCTTTTTTATCTTGCATACCTTCTTGTATACATACCACGAGTCTCAGAAAGTCATCTTACAGTAGTAATAATAATGATCAAAGTTAAATTGGCGTTAAGACTAGACATTATTTGTAAGAAAGCCCGAACAACCGGAACCAAGTCATTCCGTTTGAAAGATCTACCCGGAAAGCCGTATTGTATTAATTTAGGGTAGTAAAACGCAGTGCTGCTAATAATTAATTATTCGTGTGACGTTCATAATAACAACTGTGATTTCTCACTGAGAATTATTTTGAGTCCAAACTTCGGTACATTTAACACGGAATTAATCGAGACACTTAATAATATTGAGGGGGTGATTTTTAAAGATTTATTAAATATTTTTTGTTGCCTGGTGTTATAGAATTAAAATTTTAACTGGTTTACCAAAAAGAGCCAGTCAAAACAAACTGTTAAATAACAATCAAACCTGCACATCTTTAAACAGTTTGTAAAGATTAAAAATAAACGTCTTCAATGCTATATATTCGACAGCTTCCGTGATCGATGGGTAAGCCTCTCGACTAGCAATCCGGAGGTCACGAGTTCAAATCCGCAGGTGTAAGACCACCATTCATTATCTTCCCCATCTCCTTTCCCTCCCCACTATCGTCAGCCTCACAACATACCCCAATTGGGTATGCCATAGTTTCACTATCTCTAGACGGTCGGGAGCAGTTGGGACTCCCGTGCGGTATTCACATAAAAAAAATCATAGTCCAAAATTTTCCATGTCCAAAAATGTTATGCAGCCATTTTGCATTTTGTTAGTATGAAATTGCCAAAAGGTTCCATTTCAATCTAAATATGCAAAAAAATTTCAAATAACCCAAACTCAGAAGCTAATAACCCATTTTGTTTATTTATCTTTTTTTATATATATTAACTACACACAGGAGGCCTTGAAGGAAATAATTTCCCTCAGGGCCTATGTCATCTTTGGGGATGCTGTGTAGAGGGTCTTTTTGTGGAGAGGAAGGAGTAAAGATGGGTCTTGAAGAGTCCCATGTTGTAGGAGGGAGGAAACACAGAGGCCGGTAGTTTGTTCCACAGCCGAGCTGTTGAACTTAAGAACGAATCGTAGAAGCGACCCGTTCTCATGTGACAAATGTCAACCGTGTACAAATCTCCTGATGGTTTGTGAATAATGTTTACGTCTCTATTGTTTATATCTATATTATGATTTGATTTATATCTACAACCTCTCTTCATGGCTATAAATGTATTGTTTTGTAAATTTTTCGTTATATATAATCTTTTGTTTAGTATAAATTTTTCAATTCATATTCCTTTCTCACAAATTTAATTTACTTATTCCATATAACGCTGTCTCAGTAGAGGTAAAGTCACAAAGAGGAAATCCACAATTGGTTTTATTTTACTATACAATACTTATGTACAAACTGATTAAATGTAAACTGTCGATTTCTCGAAAATGAATAAATAAATAAATAGTTCTTTATTATACTAATTAAAGTGAAACGAATTGTTACTTTGGGCGTATTTAGCAGAAAGCGGAGTAAGGAAACATTACTGAAAAACTCTATCAATTATGTCTTCTCCTGTACACAAATGGGCGCCTATTCCGCGAGCCAATTCTGATTTATCATTGCTTCCACAAATTTGATATATTTATGGATATGGTCAGGATATTGTGTATCATTATGTGTCTACTTGACATATTTGTATGAATTGTCCATTAACGCACATGTCAGCCATGAGTCAGTGTAGTCGGTAACTAATTTGAAGGTAATATGACCGGGAATTACCCGTGGTAATAACGTTATTAGTCCTCTATTGTCGGTTTGTGATGATGCCTTCATACACAATGACGTCACGGGAACCCATTCAATGTTGGCGAGCGACTGGCTGACTGTAATGGCTGCAAATTGAATGGACTTGCCATAATGGTGTTATTGGTGTAAGGTACTGCAGGATGCAAATATTTGTACCTATGCACCAATTGAACTGTGATATTATTGTGCAAGCGTCCTCGTTAAAGTTCAATACGATTTATTTTATCACATCAGTACACTATTGTACAGAATATAAAAATATTTAACTTTTAACCAATGACGTATTTTCATGGAAAATGTCAATTTTCATGAGATTAATGAAAATTTGCACACTTAACCTTATAATAGGAAGGTCACTATATACACGAGATTTCTAAAACCTACCCCCATTGCCTTCTCCCACCACTTAAAGCAGAATTTTGTTACCATTTTTAAATTTCGCACACTTGACGTTTTAAATAGAGGAAAATTACTGCTTTCAATTGATTTAAAAAACAATGTCTTCGTTAAGCCAGTGCAACACCGAGACTTCAGTTAGTTTTTTATGATTCAGCTTTGTTTTGAGTAGAAGATACTTTCAGCATTGTCTTCAAGAGGATCACCATTCAGAACTGAAACGTTGCACGAAATGCAGATAGGTAGAAGATTATTTAGATTTGTTAATTAACCAAATCTAAATAACCACCTATATTTTACTTCCCAACCTTTCTCTTCCCCATATCTTATTTATTCCTTAAATACCTTAGTTCCAATCCTGGCAATTGAGACTTCCGCGGTATAAAATTAATAATATAACGGAATTAATTTAAATCACGGTAAAAAAAAACTTTCCTGGAATAAATATATACAGTAATAATTTCAAATTTATATAAAAAATAATTAACTATATTTATAATATTTGAATTATCAAAAATCATAATCACCCTCCTAAATAATATTGCTCTAAATTAAATGTCATATTGTTCCCATCCTGTTAGTAATGTCCGCGAGCAATTCGATAAAAGAGCATCTCCCATTCATTATGTCCCTTATGTTTGGACACACTCAGTTTTCTAAAGGCCGGGCAATTATTGTATTTTTAATACCTTTTAATGACACTTACCATTGCACTGATTGTGAATATTAATTTTACTAAATTGACCCGTTGATGACCGGCATGAAAGAACTTCAAAATTCACACGCTTGGACCACGAAACTGAAGGGTGTTTCAAACGTAAATTTACTACTCTGTGTATGTACATTCTTTGATACTACTTAGAATTATTTTTACAAACCATTTATTATTTTATGTAATATTATTTATGTCAAATAAAGAAATGTAAGATGTGTCCAAAGAAACGTCACTATCTCAATAAGAATTCTTTTTACAAACTTTCTACAGTCAGGAAGGTACAGTTATACACCTTGTCAAAGTTGGCCATTCTATTTATTTATTTCTTGGCTAATTTTTATTGCACCGCCTTTGTGAGATATCACCTCAGGGGCGCTTTAAAGTTGATGCAGGTATTACAAAAAATATAAATATTACAAAAAGAAAGTGAAGTTAAGATATGGAAAAAATGAATTACAAGAACAGGTGACACGAAGATAGAAGATGGAGACTCCTAGGTGGTGAAGAAACTGGACCAGTATGTAGTCAAAATAATGACTGCTTGAACAATACCCTAGATGCAGATTTCCGAAACCAGAAACCGAACATAAAAACAAATTTACTGACAGATGAAATGCCAAACGATCGAGTTAAAATATTATTTGTTTTCTATCAAGAAGTAAGATAAAATCAATTCGAAGTTGGTTAAAAAGGCAAGTCAACCTACTTAATGAAACCATATTTTGTATGAAAAAATTTATAAAGCGGTACCTAGTACCTATAGATTGCATTTTAAGGTTAGATATTTATAAATACAGTGGTGCTGTTTTAACAATCTTATGACAAGAATTACTGAATATCATCAAGAGTTTTCGAGATGATAGAGGAAATATAAACAGAGGAAAATACGTTTGAAAAAATTTCACACATAAACTAAATTTGCATATAAATATGTTGAACCGCATTATATGAAACACCCAGTCTTTCTTAAAAATGCGACAGTCACAAATCGCTCGCGTGTCCGAAAGCAAGTCGACATCTGCGGGTCGGACGCTCCACTTTTTAAATCACACGTGAAAATCACAATAATATCTGTGTCCAAACGTCCACATCATGTGGGCACTGGGCACCGGGCACTCTGGGCAGCCCCGGGGCGGCTTTGTCAATTGTGTCGAGTGGCGATATTGGACACAGTGGCGCGAGTCGCGCGGTCGGCCCCGGGCGACACTGCATGAGGGCCACCCTGATTCTTGATTGTTGGGTCCGTTACGGTAGTGAGAAGCTCTTGGTGCGAGCTTTTGTAGAAGGGTTAGGGTGTCCTGTTTGCTGTGGATATTATTCAAAGTGGTACATTGATATGATGAATATAATATAACAGTTTCCAATTTAATTGTATGTCTTTACAAAAGACAAATTTTCTGCATTCGGACGGCAGTAGAAAAATATAAATTTTCAAATCAATGAAAGTCAAACAATAGTCCGATAGGATCACATCGAATGTTGAGTCGATAACAGTTACCACACACGTGCATTGCTTGCATACAGTACATTTAATCCCGGTTATTTATACTAATTCAAAAAACGAAAAAATTATTTAATATTTAGTTTTTTTCGACCTCAACAATAATTGAAACATGCGATGCAGGCGATGTCATCAACGGTCGTGTTGTCATTTTTCAACACTCGAGACGCCGAGTCGGCAGCCGGCCTGCTGGCCGCTGACTCATCACATTCCATACAAAAATAATATAGACCGAATAGGTATAATGGGAATCGAATTAGAAAATGTGAGATCCAAATTTGATGTTATTAACTATTAAGTTAAAATTACAATGCTAAACAATGATCTTGTTTTGAGATAATGTTGGTCAATTGGACAAACTTCATTTAAATTTGATTACATTAAAAAGATATTGATAGTTCTGAAACATGATACTTTTAACCCATTGTTCATCGATGCGTTAAGATCTCCACATGTGGTCAACTAAGACAAATTTTAAACTGTTTTCAATCAAATAACAATGGGCGATTGTTTTTTAACCAAATAATCAATGGTCTACAAATGCGACTGGAAGGTTGCGATAGAAATATAACGAATAAATTATACTTATGTATACTCTTTGATGTATCATTAAAATTGCTTGCTGAGTCTTGCAAGGAGTATCAGTGAATCGTCACAGCTTCCAGATATAAACATAGGTATAGCGTTACATTAACCTCGCCGAATGTCAGACTACATATTATTCAATATGGTTCATATCAATGAGTTTCCAAGTGCTTTCATCAGAATCTGGTGGTGTGAGAGATTCGTCATTCAATGGATAGGGGGAAAATGCATACCACATCGCCCAGGAGTGCAAAACTGACATAATAAATTTAATATCCTAGATATTAGTAAATGAGCTTACCCATAGATGGCACTAGATTAGTGTATTAGGTTACCCATAGCTGTCGAGAATAATAGGATTATTAATAAGATGAAAACCTTAAGGTTGGGGTACAGATGATTTCAAACGCCTGCTAACTAAGATATTCGAGCAATTGTCAATCTATCATGTCAATCAACAGTACAATTGAATCCGGAATTTTATTAAATCTCAGAGTTTATAAGGAAACTCTTGATACAGCAACTGGATTAAATAAAAATATGCGAAGCGGCCCTGGTGTATTGGACTAATCTGCCGTAGAACTTTCCCTATCAAATATCTAAAATAAAGTGAGAATATTAACGACAATTTATGAAGTCGAGTAAAAACAAATTCGGCCTACGGTCGTCCTAGAAAATCGAGACTTCCGTGGTGTTCATTTTAATCATTTCTGATGAACGTTTTATTAAAATCTCAAATATTCTCGGGTAGTTACTAATTCATCGTCAAGAAAAATAAAATATGGTGCTTATGGCTGATTTTATAGTTTCAAAATGTTTTATATAATTTTCAAACAGTTTTACATAAAATATTTTAATCATAAGGTCCTGTTTTTATTAATTTTAAATATAAATAACTTACATCCGAAGGGGTCCCTCTAGAAAAATTTGAGATTTTGTTAATACGAGTACATTCATCAGAAATCATTAAAATGTGAGCATCGAGCAAACCCAAAGGTTATTATGGTCTTTTACCGCCTTAAGGCGATGCACTACGTCGGGTAATATTTTAAATTGAGCCGCTATCAATAATAACCCTTACGTAGATGGCGATAAGGTTTAAATTCCCGCCTAACACCATCCGCCTGTTTGGATTTATGCAAGAAAACATGTCCAAAAAGTGCCTTTTATTTTATTTTGTGGATTTTCAGGCATAAATATTTAATTTTTTTTCGATCATTTAATAAATAACTTAATTTGCCACATTATACAATAAAATCATAACCGAAAATGGGTTCGTAAGTAGGGGATTTTGAACTTTAAAACAGTTTTCATAGGCCTTTACATTATTTTTTTCTGGGTTTATAAAAAGACTTAAAATACTCGATCATTTTAAAGGCCAAGATGTATTCTACTCGCAGTATTTAATTAAAGCATCTGAAACATTTCTAGGCGACCAAATTTTCAAACCAAAAACACATGATTTTGCATTACTACGTATGGCATCGCCTTAAACAAAAACAGTTATTAAACGTACTCTTCGCCATACAGATATATTGTCGTTTTGTACTCTTAAAGATGCTGAGTCAGCACAATCTACCCACCAATGATACATGATAAAGTATTCAAAATAGGTCAATGGTGAATTGACTCATTTGTTGTGGTCTAGAATCTAGATTAATGATTAGGGAAGAAGAATACGGATTTGTGGAACAGTTTATATTTCTTATGGTATCTATAGGCATTCATATACCTACCTATAACTAGTAGTAGTAAAAATTTATTTCTAATTGTCTCTTATTTAATAAATCAAAACCACAATATCCTCTAAAATCATCAGATTTTTTAGTATGTAGTTACAAATACATACCTACTTAATAACCATATATTTTTAGAAGATTTTTAAAAATTTCAAATAAGGATTTATACATTTTGTCCAAAGAAACTTCATTATTTCAATCGCCATTTTTTTCAAATTTTCTTCAGTTGCCTACCATAATATTTTTTACTAGGACGTGCAAATAAACGTTCACTTGAAAAAATATTTTTTACTGAACCATTAAAACAGCCAGCATCTTGAAACTGAAACAGAATGTAAAAACTAATTTACAGACTGACGAAATGCAAAACGGTCGAGTTAAAACAGAATTTCGCAAAGCCCAGTCAATTGAAAAAAGTTTTCTCACTTCTGCCATTGTCCACACAGCGGCGGCCATTTAAGGGTAGGGCTATCTGCCTACCCTCACATGAAGTATGGGGAAGGGGTGGCATCTGATCAATGACTGAAAATTTTGCATACATATTGTTCCCAATGTTGACCCTTTAATTTGAAGCCAGATGACCGGAATTGATGAATATCCGATGCTTTGTGTGTATGAAATAAATTGAATTAAATTTTACGCGGCCTCTAATTAAATTTCTATTTTAAATTCGAACAAAATTTAAAATATTACAATTTTTTTGTTCCCTCACGAAGTCAGGATTTTTTTTAAAAACCATTTTTCAATATGTATATTTAGCAAGGGTGAGTTATTTTAGTATTCGCTTCAAAAATGTACTTAGATTAAAAATGTTTGATCAATTCCAACCGAAGTAAGATAAAAAAGAGTCCCACAGTACACGTCAATCGGTTTATTTCTTCAGTGGGTTTAAATTTATCCCGTCTTACTCATAATAATGCTATAAATATTTGACGGACGTATAAGGTCGGAATAGTGGAAAATCTTACTGATAATTACTGCGGATGCCTATACCGGCCGTATTGGTAGCTGTCAGATTTACATCGGTTGGCCCCTTCGAATACTGTCAGATATCAGTATGAAGAATGGCCGAATTTGTTTTTTGCGAATTTTGATCGATCTGTGAAAAATGTTAAAAGCAGCAATACCCATTTGCAGCACAATCGGGGGGATATTTTAATTCGATTTACCGAAGTAAACACGGGACGCATAATCGATGCATTTAAATACAGACTGTGTCAATGATGGTCAATAACATTACACATATCATGTGAAAAAAAAAAGTTAGCAACAAAACGCGAAATGCGAAAATGATCATGTTTTTGAGGTTTGATTACATGAGTAAATATTTTAACCCGAACAGTATACGGCCTTTATACGTGTGAAACTATACCAACGCTGCACAGGCATTTAAAGGAATCTTCATAAGTAAGACTGACAGCTTGTTAAAATTAGTAAATTTCTTAGATATAATACGATTTCATTACTGTATGTAGGTATATATACAAACTGTAAAAACAATGACAAACGCGAGTTATTATTTTTTTATTTTTTTTTTTTTTTATTGTGTTTATTTCTTGCTAGAGCAATCCCGATGAGTAACAGAACTCATTTTAGGACAGGAGGAACTTACAATTCATATGTAGGAGGTAGTAGGAACAATTTTACAACGGTATTTTGATATCAAATATAAGATTCACATTCAATACAGCATAAAAATTAAAAATTAAAATAATGACACGTTAAGTAGAACAAACAACAATAGAAAACAAGTACAGAAAGAAAAAAAAACATGGATAAGATACAACAAGAAATGACAACACAGTTACATATTTTCATTTTTAAATGTAGTTAAAAAATATTCTTTTAAAGCATTGCTTTGCAATTTTTTATTGTGGTGGATGTGTTTGTACATATCTGGAAGCGAATTATATAGTGTATAGGCAATATAGTTCAGTGATTTTAACCCATATTTTGTAGTGTGTGTTTGAGGAATGCGGATTTTATTGTTATTTCGAGTATTGTGGTTGTGGATGTCTTGATTGTAAAGTGGCTTGATGTTGGTGTGAGTTGATTTTTGGGTAATTTGTAGGATGGTGCTTGTGATTTCATATTTAGGGAGGATTGTAATTGGAAGGATACCAGAAACTGAATAGATGTCCCTAACATGAGTGTCCCATGGAAGTTCAAACACATTTCTGAGAGCTCGGTTTTGAGCCACCTGCAGGTCAGCTATCAATTTCTTTGAGGCAAAACCCCAGATACAGCAGAGATAGGAAAGGTGTGAATGTACCATGGCATAGTATACTGAAGTTAGTAAAGGAATGGGTAGTAACCCTTGAAGCCTATATAGTACACCAGTTATAGTTATAGTTATAATGCAATTTTTCTATGCTCTCTTTAACACCCTTAAGAGAGTGTTCTAATAAAGGGTGTTTATTAAAACGGCGATGAATGTACCACTTATCTGTGCAAAATCTGATTGAAATTTAATAAGCCGACGGAATAATGTCGGTACTATTAACATTCATAATATTATGCTGGTACTTAAATGATACAACAATTATTATAACCCTTTGATCTTGATATGGCCCACTCGGGCACTTCTTATAGATAATTATTACTTAACCTACTCAGTATCACCCTTGGGGCTAGTAAATATTCACGTGTAAGTAAATAAGTCGCACGTTTTACAATGCAAATTTGGCAGAAAACAAGTTGGTATTTTTTTTGTGTTCAGGGTCCGTCATTTATATACCAGATGAAGCATGTGAGATTTAAAAATGGATTAAATATCGGGCAATTAGAGTAGACTCGAACAAATTAATTGTTTAATTTTTTTTAGCTCTACCACGAGGCCCTGAGGAAAATAAGGTCACATTTGGGGATGCCTGGTCAGGAGCCTGGAGAGGTAAAAAAACTCCCTCAAGCAGTCTCTCCAATTCTGGCCCGCCACACAGTAGGTGAGCAGATGCATCCACAGCCAAGACCTAGACAATCCCCACCCCCTGAACCCGGGCATCCTTGCCAAGTCACCAAACGTAGCGAATCACTTGGAGTGGACTGTGGCAGAGGTGTTGGTTATCCAAAGAATGGCTCCAGTGGCGAAGATACCCATACCCGACACCCAAATTTAAAATAATACTTAGTATCTATATTCTTCCCACATCAATGTCATTGCCAAACGTCCCAGAGAAACAGCCTATATCATGTCTGTGCCTAATTATTGTTACTAGCGAGGAAAGGGTCAAGTATACAAACGATGATTTTGAATAATAGACAAGTTAGTAAAAATTATTTATTGTCTATTATTTTTACATCTTTTGAAATATGATGTTACATGTAAAATATGCAACTCTAAAGGATACAAACTTTTCCAGTCGTAAATTTATCTTTGATGCTTTTATGCACTGGTATCCTGATATTTGTTTATGATATGTTGGAAGCAAAATATAAATAATCGAATATCTTTTAGCCCCAGCGAGGCAACTTTATACCCAGAATGATTGGATAATTACCAACCATACAAATAAAAGTCTTATTTTTATATCATTTTCCAACATTTTTGGTGAAATCAGGATTTTATCAATTTTAATGCTGTTATGGACATGCAGCATTTCTGTGAAGAGGTTCTGACCTGAACCAAGGCAACTCACTGCATTTAATCTAGGATCAAAGATCGCCAAAATCATACGACAAACCCAGGAGTAATTAATGTTTTTTAACTGTTTACCCCGTTTACCGATTGGTGTAATGAATTAGTCGTTTATTATTAGAGAGTCTTTCACAGGTTAGGTCGTAGGTTGTTTTTGTTATAACTTTTCTATAAATATTAGTTGATTTCAAAATTCGTGTTTTAATATGATCCTAAGAGGCAGTAAAATTAACAAAAGTACCAATTCTTACGTACACAACCTGATGTAAGATTGCTCAAAGAATTATTATTTTCCTTTTATCTCTAAAAATAATGGCGCTCATTACCCGTTATTTTTTTTAAATCCACTATTGTTACACTAACATTTAGCACCCAGCTTGCTTTGCTTATACTAAGTTTAAAATTAACATGGCGAAATATACCAATTTGAATATGTAGTAAAAACATCGCTCATGGCGCGCGTATACCCGCATAATACGCCTGCCAATTAAACCCTTTTTAAACTCGCGTATTGTATTACACATATAACCAGAAGGATTATTTTATTGTTTGAATTTAGAAGGGCAGCTTATTTTCAGCAGCTCTCAAACTTTTAAAAGCATTCGAAGGGGTTCAGCTTTACTTTTGGACAAACTTACTCGGCGTTACAATTTCGACTAGAAGCTTTTAAAATCGTAAATAGCATTTTCAAACAATTTTTTTTACGTATGGGTATTAATTACAATAAAGTTCTTTCTAAAAAGCACAAAAAAATAGATTTGGTAAAAAGTTTTAGCCTTTTCGTCAAAAGCCTTTTAAAGCGAGCAAATATAAATTGAGCATCGCAAACAAAAAACAGGTAAAAAATTATGAATACACACTAATGAAATTCCTTGTGATTGCCATCTTAGTTAAGATGAAGCTATAAGCCAAAAATGTGTATGTTCTTGGTATACCTTGTATCGTAGATAATAGGCATTAAAATCGCTTGACAAAAGTCTAGAGTTTAGAGTCTAGAAACGTTCAATTTCAAGCAAAAAACTGGTTTTTATTTATTTTGTAAATAATTTTATAAGAAAGCAAAAAAGTTAATCAAGTGAAATTATCACAGATTATCTTGGCTTTAATACTGTATTTTTTAAAATTTGTTTCCCTTACGCGTTCATACATTTCCATCGAAAATATTAGTTTGCATTTATATTTTTAATTGAGTAATTTATGTTTTTATTTGTATTCTACTCAAGCGAAGCCATAGAAAAACATTCAATTAATAAAGCATATTTTTTGGTATTCATAATGTTCACCGATTCGTCATAAAGATTAATCAAAATAGTGATTTGGCACTAAGCTTCGCCTTATATATAAATATACTACGTAATAATAATAGCTAATATGATAACAATTTGGTATACACATATCTATCGACTACATAAATATTAGTGAAGTAATTGACAACCAGATTTTGAGTCAAGAGGTTACGGGCATCCTCAATCCTCAATACTTGCCTACCGTAAAAGGTTTTTTTATGGGTTCAGACCTGTCTGATTTTGTGATTTTGGTAGACCTTTCCAAAAAGCCTTTACCGCTGTCTGAATAAAATACAAATTATATTTTTTATAAAAGTTTGAGCAGTGCTGTCCCATTTTATTTTGTCAGATTAAGGCACAATCCTAATTGGCACAATGCAGACTCCAGGGGGCTGCCGACTACCGGCATCTTTGAATGTTCATTACTAGCCGCCAGATTAATGATTTCATCTCATTTAACTCTGAAATCTACATTTTGTGCTCGTATTATGTTTGCATATATTAAATGATATTATTTTTTAATGTTAGCACATATGTGGTAGATGTTACATATAACACTAAACTTATATATATAGTAAAAATGAGAAGATCGCACGGTTTATTTCAGACAACCGACAAAAACAAGAGTTTTAAAATGGAGATATTTCGGGAATTTAATGTACGATCTATCACAGAATTACGTATAAGAAACGCTTTACATCTAATTTACAAAGAATTCTTAATAAAATTCTAATAAAGTTTAATAAGTATTATTTAACTTGTATAAAATATGATATTCGATACTTAAAAAATTCACATCGGTTAATATTATTGTTTTTCTAAAATTGTAATTGTCGAGTTATGTTTCTGGTTATTTAATAAGTCATAAAATACTGTTGGCGTATTATCTTCTATTTCATTTTGCTCTACTCTCGTAACTACGAGCCATGGAGATCGATTTATGACGAGTAGAATAATCAGGGAAAAATTATGTATTTCAATATTCTTTTTAATATAAATAAAATTTTGTGTTATTTTCTCTAATAAATAAATTAAAATAATTTTTTTCAGCGAACTAGGCGCAGGAGGTATCAAGGTTTAAAGAATGTCGTATTTATATAAATTTATGGAAAACCATCTTAAGGGTGGAAGGAAATACACCTCATACCGTTGAGCATAAGTACGTTTCGTCAAAACGTTCCGTTTTCTTACGTGTAGATTTGTAGGTAACGCGTTTGACGTGTCTTTCGAAGGGATCAATTACCCCAGTTCTTAGAGCACCTTTAATTGTAATACCTGTAGATCATTCCCACCCAACGTAGGGTCTTAAATTGAAATACTTCCGTTATGATAAATCGGAATGAATAAGATAATCTTTCACACGAATAGCCCATTTTAAGTTTAAAAGAAAGTATTTATTTTCTACTTACAAAAATGAAACAGAAATTTCCGAAATATCCCGAAGGAGAGTTCAACGACGTTATAATACATGTATCATGTCCTAACGTTGTACTTATCAACCCGCATGTGTATGTATATGTTTCTACTGGTATATTCAATAACCTAAATAACACGTTCAATTCCAATTGGCAATCTGATCTCTTAGTATCCATCTTGCTATCGCTGGCCACAACAACACTCCGGACTACAATAGCTGACGCACGTACTGTATACATGCTATTTGCTCTACAGTGCTTCATACAGTCTACTTCATAATTGGCTGGACGTCAACATATCTACAACTAAACTGAAAAACCACCAACAAAGGCAATATTTTGACTTTTGACAAACCACAAATACCGGTGTCACCAACGAGACTGAGCGTAAGTTTTCGATTACTGCATGAAGAAAACTTACTAAAAAATCTGGTTATCTTGATCTTCATATTCCCGTTAAAAACGTGACTGTCAGATTTCATAACAAAGTATCCTGATATTAGTAAAATACTAATATTATCGCATTTTGTCATTATATTTATCAGGAAAGGGACACCTTCATGAACACGTGATCCTATATATTCTTATATTTTATCAGGAAATTAATTGCTATTACGTTTTTAACATGATTTAAATAAATCAGCCATACTCATTTTTCTTTGTGTAGGCAGTTTGTTTGTATAGGGACAGTTGTTTTACAGTTTTTTTTTACATTAAATTCTCAGGAAGCCCCGAGGAAAATTATTTCCCTCAGGGACAATGAGGATGCGGTGTGGATGGTCTTTTTTGAGAAAGAAGTGACAATGGGTCTTGAAGAGATGTTGTAGGAAGGAGGAATCACAGTCGACCCCTTAAACTCAAAAAGTAAACCTAAAAACGACCCGTTCTCATGTAACAAATGTCAAACGTGTAAAAAAGTTGATATTTTAGAACCCAACTTCTTTTACATCTCTGACGCTGCGCCGTAAGCTAAACCATTTTTGAACGTGAAGTTTGTAACAAAACCAATAGCCGCCCGCAAGGCCCAGCAGCAAACAACCCACAGAGAGGGTCAGTAAATGTAACTGTCAGTAAATGAACAAAACCAAAAAAAAAATCAGAGTTTTCTAACCCATAGAAGTTTGTTCTTGTTCTCATGTTGACCAGTCAATGAAGTTGTCAGTACTTTGCGCAGATGTAATATCTTGGTAGGGAACCGATCCTCGGGATTAGGACCGGAGTTGAGGCCACGTGCCGCTTGCTTGTGCAGTTCTGCTGTGCTGGTGTAATGGAACCAACCACGGCTTGGAGCGTAATGCTAACTTAATGAGTGCCGGGGATTAAAGGGTTAAGACGATTCCCACGACTCTTAAACTGTGCGGTAAATTAAACTATTTTACCAATGTGTTTTTAAGAATGAACTCATTATTTCATTCTTTTAGAATCTTCGATATGCAGGCCCGGCCCTGTGCGGGCGCAATCAGAGCAGTCTGCTCCGGGCGCCAAATTGTTAAGGTTAAACACCTAAAAGTCCTAAAACATCGGCTTCATCGGGCGTCATAATTTTACTCGCTTAAGGCGCCGTTTGGCTCAGGGCTGGCCCTGTCAATATATTACTGCAGATTCTTTTCGTAATAGGTAATTTCTATTTTTTTCGTAATTTCGTTTTAGTGGTTATCACTGAACAAGGTTTCCGTAATAGATTTTGATATTATAACGCACTTAGGGTTTCTTAAGGTGTACACTGCACGGTTTTTTTAACAGAGCGACGATGTAAAAAATAATTGTTGAGAAAATTAATTGTTGTAAAAATTAATTGTTGTAAAAATTAATTGTTGTAAAAAGTAATTGTTGTGAAAATTAATTGTTGTAAAAATTAATTGTTACAAAAGTCACTGGTATACGTTATTCACACTTAAAAGGGGACAGGTTATTGGGTAATAGGTTGGGTGGGGGAATGTTGGAAGATATTTTAGAGGGAGATGCATATAATTGCGTCATCGCGTGTGTTTATTTAAATATTGAAGTTCAATTGTAGCAGAGAGGAAATAAAAAAAATTCGCTATACGTTATAAATTAATTTGTTATATTTTCTTCAGACCGAATAAATACATAATTAAATTACGTACATATAATGAAATGGATGAAGATAATATTTTCAAATGTACATGATATGAATTGGCAGATAAATAGTTGCTTTCAAATTTGAGGAGAAAAACCAGTTAGTACATAAGTATTCATTGTTATCGAGCTTAATTTGAAGAACTTAATTTTAATTGCACAAAATAATGTGATTATTAATTTAATAAAATAATTTAACAAATTCTTCTGTGAAATTATTATAACGCGTGACAGCTGTATCTTCATCTGAATGCATTATCGTTGGCAGGCAGTTTGGTAATGACTTCACAAGTAATAACAATTACACAGCAGTACTTGTTTGTACATAACTGATTTTTATAAATCGAATAATAATAACATTGAATTTATAAAAGGAAAACAAAAAAATTAAAATGATAAACAAAAATATGAACAAGGCAATGGGGAATAATTTGGGTCCAAATAATCTTATAATATGCAAACAATATAATATTAAACATTCCGTAAACATACTTATGAAATAAATTTAAGTATCGTTAAACATTTTGGTTGACAAAACTTATGACGGGCAAATTGATAATATGTTTACCACTTAGAAAATATCTATACAAGTGCGTGTGAACCAAAATATCTAGTCCTTTAGCCCTTCAGGTCTTTAGCATATTATATTTCTTAAAGATGCTCTCAGTCGGAGAATCTGTGATTATTTCTGTTTCCCAATAAAACACAAATAAATGGTAAATTTCTAAACGTATCCGTTATTTCCAAACGTATCGGAAATTAAAATTTCACACGATTACATACGATTTAAAATTTTATTATTATTATATTTTGCAATTATTAAAATTTTGAAACCAAACTAAAATAAGTTTTCAAAATGGGACACCTGAACTAAAATTACTGATTACCAAAAAAAAACATTCTTTATTACATAAATGCATTATAAACATTACTGCCACCACACTTTTCTGTCGTTTCAGTAACAAATAATTGATAAAAAAAATCACAAAATTTCATAAATTCTTCTCAAATTGCTGTCGGAACCTTTGATTTCATAGAGGTGTAAATTTTTGATTATTCTTTCCTTTACTTCTATATTTGAATATTAAGCTTGGTGTTTTCTCTTTCTTACACCATTTATTTATATCTAAATATGACGGTAAGGGGGACAAACGATTTCTATGAGATCATATGAGTTGTTCCAAAAAGTGATAAAATTGACTCTACGGGTAATACCAATTTGATCAATACTGAACATATTGGCCTGAGAAGTTAGTTACGGTGTCAAACAATATTTACTTGTAACGACAATTTATTTATAAACTGGGGGCTTAGAATGTTTTTTAATTAAAAAATTAAGTGTCAAAAACTATGAGTAGATGCCATTCTTTGACTGTTAGATATTTTAAGAATTTTCGTTAAGAAAAAAGTAAAGAATCTCGGAAAAATCCGGGTATTGACTTCTAGCTAAATTTTATATTTCCCAAAGTTTGACAACCTCTAGTGCATCTGAAAGTGCATTGGATACAATCATGGCTTGGCTGGATCACAGTTCACTCGGCAGTATGGTTAATTTATGGCTCTATTTACTGTAGTCCAGTCACCAACCATCAGCAGTCACTGTCCACTGTCCACTGTGGTGGGTTAGATATAAGATATATAACGACGGTCAAATCAATTGATCCCTGCCCATCAATGTGTCTGCTTGATTTGTTAATAAAAATCTACATTGAAACATTGACTTATTGCTTGAACTCTAAACATAAATATCAAAATAAAAAAGTGGGTGTGTCAAGCCTACGCAAGACAGAAGTGAAACTTCTTTTGTTAAACCGTATGAACCACAATCAATTACGTATTTCACTCGTATTACACTCACGACGCAGTATACTAACCAAGCAGCTGATGCTTGGCGTGGCGCAGTTCGCTGGTGTCTGAGAGAGAGGAAAGAAGAGAAGAGAGAGAACGTTCGTGAGCGGCTCCCCCACCTCAACAAGCGCATATGGTGAGAGAGGGACAGTGAACGGTGAGCGGTGGTGGGGGTACCCGCATTTTCGTGTCGATCCTGACTCGGTTTTACTCCGTCCCCGAATTACGCGCCTAAAGAAGTTTCACTTCAATAATATTAATTTGTAGTAGACGATTTTAAGTAACATAATAAATACAAAAACCAATTTTGTGTCGGACAACATAACATCATTAAATATTTTTATTGTTTGTTTTTGGGGTGTTATGCCGTGTTGCGCTAACTCCTTCTTTAGCCGACGTTTCGGACAGCGTTGCAGTGTCCATCATCAGGGCAGATCCGGTAGATCCGAAGATGTGATCACATCTTCGGAGCTAAAGAAGGAGTTAGCGCAACACGGCATAACACCCCAAAAACAAACAATAAAAATGCTTTTGGCCGTGAGAATCTAAAAACTTACATCATTAAATATGTTTACCAGTGTGAAATTGTACTGATTAACTCCCACCTATATAATGTAAGTTCCTCTCTTCCTACAATGAGTTTTGTAACTCATCCTGATTTCTCTGGCAAGATATTAAAAAAATTTAGGTTAGTACAATTTCTTCAAAGAAATGTCCAAAAAAAATCCAGGCAGGTCCAGACAGCTCTTTTTGCAATTCATCTTTCTGTGAATTTGTTTTTTACGTACCGGTTTCGGTGCGTTCCGGTAAGTGGATCGCTATGTTTGGTGATTTAGCAAAAGGTTCATCGGGTGAGGTGTTTTCAGAATGCACCTGCCCACAAGATCGAGAGAGGCTAGTTTGGGGAAATCCTTTGACCTCTCCAACTGATCTCTCGAGAGTCTCAACCCATCGCCTTTCGTGGCAGTGAAAGGGATATATTCATATATCCGTCCCTCCTGGTCAAACTGATACCTAGATTCCTATCCAAACCTCATACCTTTTACCTTCCCTGAACTTCCTATCCTTTCTTTCCTTAAAAAGACCCTCCACACAGCATCTCAAAAGATGATATAGACCGTGAAGGAAATTATTTTCCATGCGGCCTCCTGCGTGGAGTTAATGTTAATAAACGTAGGTAGGTATTTAAGTACTTACTTACAAATCGTATGATTTCAGAGGAAATTTGGCATCAGATTTATTAAATAAGAGAAAATTAGAAACAAACATTTCAGGATGCCAGGTCTACTGTTCACAGAACTACCAGTCTAATTATCACTATCCGCAACGGCTGATATTTTTTAAATTTTCCCTGGCATATTCGATAGCGGTTTTTAATTGCTGACAATTTAGATCATATTGCATCACCAGGGCAGATGAAAGCTTCAATTTTTTTTAACAAACGAAGGTAACGACGATACCTAGCAATTAAATTTTGGTTTTTTGCTGCAATAATTAGTTAAATTCGTTGCACATCCGTCAGTCAAATAAACCAAGTTATACATCATACATAAAAATTATTTTCGCATCCTCAAAAAATATAAATTAAGCTTTTATATTTTTTGTGTGTTATTTTTAATGACCACGTTTCGATAACCTTTCGTTCAGCGTTCACAGTTCACGCGAAACAGACAGATCGGTGTGTAATTATGTTTTTAAGGGCGTTGGAGGGTTATGAATAATTGAACCAGGACCCCGCCCTCAGTGCAAGTCCTTTTTTAAAGTAGCGAAGAAAACCAATGTCGGAATCGAAGCATATGTTTATGATTTATTATTTCCTTTCGTTTGATGTTTCTATTATTTGAATTTGAACAATGGTTTATTTGAAAGCTCAACCCAATGAAACTGCTCTGATTCTCAATATTGTTTTATTATAATATTAAAAATCTACACACGTAGTTTAATCTTGAGTAACAGCAGTTATAAAAACGATATTGTACCTACGTTACTAATAGTACTGTTAGCAGTTCACCTCGCTTCCAAAAAACCTTGTTTATAATAAAATTAAAATAATATTTGTATAGGGCCGTTTTTATTCAAAATCACATCAATTTCTAATATACTCACATTTAATAAATCAATACCAAAATTTCGTCTGAAATCATAATATTTGTAAGTATGTATATAAATATCGTCCAACTTATTGATAAATTAAGTATTTTATATTTTTTTTAAATAAAGAAGTATCTATACAATTTTACGTAAGAAATTTCAGTTACTCAGTAAAAATTCTTTATTCGAACTTTCTTCGGGCAGTTAAGTACCTAATATTGATTATTCCGATTTGACATATCATAGAAAATCCACGCTCATGCGATGTCTGGCGGGATAAAAATGTATTATCCAACACGGCCACCACCTTGAAACGGAAACGGAATGTACAAACCAATTTACAGACACACGATATGAAAAACAGTAGAGTTAAAACAGGATGTCAACTTATAGTGATTTGTTTTTGGGGAATTGTGCCGTATTGCACTACCTACTACTTTGTCCAACGTTTCGGTCAGGATGATGCCAGGAGGTAGCGCAACACGGCATACTACCCGAAAAACAAATCAGTGTAATACTTTTGACCGTGAAAATCTCAAATCACACAGGATTTCAACTATTGCATTAGGTATATTAAATCCCTGACAAATGTTCCAAACTACAATTCGTGATTCGTTAATTGAGAAAATTGTAATATTTTGATTTAATTTCATTACTTAATAACCAAAGTTAAGATAATTGGTCTCTGATGTTAAAACTTTTTACTTTTATTTCAAGACCGTACAAGGATTTATAGTGAACAGCTTACATTATGTGGCGTTCGAGAAATCTGCAATGTATTTATTGTAGGTGGGTATGTATATTACAGATACCCACGTTGAAGGAGGGAGGAAACAAAGAGGCCTGCGAATTGTTTCACAGCCGAGCTGTTGAAATTAAGACAAAATAGAAAGTAATAGAAACAACTATTTGTCATGTGACAAATGTCAACCGTGTACAAATGATGGGTGCTTGTTTTCCGACTATGCACCGATGCTGAAGGGATCAATGGCGCTTGTTCATTGAAGCATCTTCCATTTAAATAACACAGTAAAACAAGGACAACATTCCCACCTGACGCCTGTGCTCTAAAGATGTCAGTGTGTTAATGCGAAGCTTAATGCCAACTCACTATTTTGATTAATCTTTATAACGACTTGGTGTACACTATGAATACCAAAAAATATGCTTTAAATAAATTGAAAGTTTTCCTATCGTTTCGCTTGAGTAGAATACAAATAAAAAAATAAATTATTCAATAAAAAATAAAAATGTAAACTACTAAAATAAATATGTTTTTCAATAGAAATGTATGAACGCATAAAGGAAACAACTTTTAACAAAAGCAGTATTATAATTAACATTTTCTGTGACAGTTTCACTTGGTTCACTTTTTTGCTTTCTTATAAAATTATTTAAAAAATAAATAAAAACCAGTTTTGTGATTGAAATCGAACGTTTCTAGACTCCGTTTGTCAAGCAATTTTAATGCATATTACCTAAGATATAAGGTATAGCAAGAATATACACATTTGTGGCTTGTAGCTTCTTCTTAAGATGAAGTTGTCTCTATTTAAAAAAATAATAAAATAGCATATTTTACTTCTCGTATATAAGAATAAGTTGCTAGTTAATATTACTTGTTTTCTCTATAAATACGACACTAATATCCAATAAAAGCTATTTTGCACCATATAAAAAAATGTAGGTATCAGTTATTTTTTAAAAGGCCACCCCCGTTCATTTGACAGTCGAAATAATATTTCATTACTTCTGGTGTCGAAAACTATTTGTAAATGTCAAAGGTGAGGTGTGAGGTAATAGGGGTCGCAATTATTTACTTAGGGGTTGTTTGACTGGGGGTTTAATTCGATTCGATTTGAGTACAAGATCATTAGGGGGTGTAATTAAGTTTTTTGTGAGATAAATCATTTTTACGGTCGTCGGGTGCTTAATTTGAATTGAAAAAGATGCACACCTAAGGGAAGGTTGGTTTATTGTGCGATTTTTATGTTTCTCGTATAAGGGAAAAAATCCATATATATAATAAAATAGGAATACCTTTGTCGCCTCTTGAAGTGAAACAAAAGCATATGTATGCATTAGGAAATAGGAAATAGGTTTTTTAAGCCTTTTTTAATGTTAAACCGCACAAAAGAAAATGTAAATTTTGTTGTGTAAATCTAGAATTCAAATAATTTCCTAATGAATAATATAATTTGATTATTATTGATTAAACGTGGTGTACATAAAGTCTTTCATTTTCACATAAGATCCTAACTGTTCGAAAGCCACATGTTGTACAGATAATCAATTTTCAATAAACTGTTACTATAGTTTTTGACAAGTTAACTACTTATGATTTTGTGTAGTGGATTGATTAATAAGTATCAATTATCTTCGGTCAGTAGTTATTAGATACTATCGTGAGAATATTTCAATGTGGTTCCCGAGCAAATATAATTAAAAGAACACACAGACATGACAGGATTTTCCGGAAATTTGCGTGCCAAACAAGGAATATTTTTCACCAATTTCCCATTTTCCCCCATGATTACCTAGGGGTGGAACTTAAGCTGACAACCTGTACTTAGCCTGCGCTGTGAACATTGATATGAATTCAGATAAGTTTTATTTTATATTGTTTTCATCATTAGTCATGGTTCATGTTCATGTAGTCATATGCACCTATGGCAGAGTAGTAAAAAAGTACCAATTTAATTTCATCGATCTAATTAATATTTTACATCGATTACAAACCCTAATTGAACAAATAAAAAATTATACGCATACAAAATAAAATATCATATGTTTACAAAATATAATTTAATATGTTTACAAAATGGATTTTTCAACATATTACATATTTTAAATAATTTTTAAAAATCTCAGAAATATTTGCAATTCACATTTTTTAAATTTTACTTATTTACAATAATTTACATGCAATGGTTAGAAGCTATTTGATTTTTTCAACACTATAGATATACTAGATAGATTACAGATAGACGTGATGCAAAACGGTAGATTTAAAACGGCACTTCGCTTGTTTCGCACATTCAAATATTACAACTTCATCATCTTAAAATTTAGTATATATCAATAATTTTATGAATTAAGAAACAAGTATTTAAGCTTTTTTATTATTTTGACGTACTATTTCGGCGTTCAAGGCCATTTTCAAACTGCGAAAATTGTGAAAAAAATACATAGATAATTAATTTTCTTGGTTCTAAATGGGTCAATGACAGTTTATCGATATACGTGTTTTTTCCATTTCTTCTCAAAATTAGATTATCTTGCGAATTCTAAAAGAACCATTTGATGTTCACTAGAAAATCGCTTTTCTTAAAATAAAAACTGGTTGAAAAGAGCAAAGTCTAAACTGAAAAAAAAAACTAAACTTAACTAAATCTAAACTCGTGTAAACTGAAAAATTGACTTTGCCCCTCTTAGAAGCAAGCTACATAATTATTATATTGATTGGTTACTTTGTACTTATATGGACGTGTACAAATATGTACGAATGGATGTATGTACATATATTGAGTACTTTGTAAATATTAATGATTAAAAAAATAATACTTATACTTTTTAATAAAACATGGGTGAAAGAAATTAATGCAGACATACTAGAAAATGTATTAAAAACATCATAGAAACTAAATAACAGAAAATCAAAGAAATCTACCAGTCCGCCTCAGCACAGGACTACCTAGTGAGGAGGACTAAGAACAAACTATATGAATGAAATATTATAGATTTTTATATAATGTAACTCTCATCAAACCTTATTAAATAGACACTAATAAAAAAAAAATAAAAACAAAAAAACTATAAATAAAATGATTGATTTATTATTAAAGCCCTTACGGCTTTCACATAAAACAAATCTTAAAATTAACAAGGAAATATTAAAAAATAATGTATTCATTCTCAGCTACATAAATGGGATATACAATTCAATTTATCCATATTGGCACTGTAGCAAACAGTAGAGTATAAAAAATAGGAACAAAAGACAAAGAGACAAAAAGAGTGGTTGATAGCAAAAATCAATATTAAAGGAAAAATTAAGGTTATTATTATGGTATAAATTTACATAAAAAGTCATTTATTTATTGAAGATTATGAAAATATTAGTGAAACAAAATATTAGAAATTGCCGATTAAATTTTAGCATGGAATGTAAGGAAATATCAACTTGTTTCAGTAATGGTGTGGTTTTAGGTACTCGAACACTGAATGGAAGTACAAGGAATGCATATTATATATTAAATTTAGAGTCGAAGTACTGCTCACATGTGAACCCAGACAGATTTCCCATGTGATAATCCTAGAAATTAAATTATCAAAGGCATTAATGTGTCCTTTGACATGGAAGCATTTCACATATTTCTTATCAATTGCTTTGAATATTGAGGTAATGTCAACATAACAGAATTTTTTTTACCTATTACAGTGTATTAATGTGATTCACTAATTTTATTCAACAAATACTTCAAATAGTCGTCAGCTACATGAATTTATTTGACTCATCCCATTGTTTATTTATCGTATAATATAAAAGGTTGTGCGTAGAACTAATAATCAATTTCTCCAATTGCCTTCATATTATTTAATCTTAAAAGTAATTTATAACATAATGTATAGTGTTACAGCTCAATCTGTTATTTATGGCAAATAAAATATGAATAGCTACGATAAATTTTATCACGATTATAAAATACATTTGCGTAGAAAGGTTTCAATTGACGTATTACCGGGATGATTGCGAATTATCAGATTTTCCTTTAGTAAATTATTTTTATGTATTTTTTATGATGTCAAAACACATGGTCATATAAATCCGCATATTTTTGCATTACAACAAAAATTGTTTTTTATCTTCATGATATATCATCAAGGGAAATCAATAAAACATTCTTAAATTGATGTTTTATTAATGAGACTTATTAATTTATCGCGAGGGAAAAATTCGATTTTTCTCATTGCATGTGTCAAGAGAAGTGAGTTAATTTCCACTTCCGAGATTTGCATTCATTCATTACCGAAAACAAAAGTGAAATTCAAATAGACGTATTTAAAAATTAGGTTGCTTTGTTTTATTTTGAACGAGGCTTTGCAAATCGTAACATAATATGAGTATATTATTACGACGTCTTTCCAGCACAGGGATTTTTATAAACTGTACAATAAACCCTTCAGGTCGTAAACCTTTACCACACCGCCTTTGTGGTTCGTTGGTCACAATAATAATTATCACTTAGGTCCATTACGTGAGGAAAATTAGGTTTTCCGTATCATTTGCGCCATGGCATTATCATTAAAGCCAGTGGTTACCGTAAAACATTATTACATTCAACGTGATTTTCTTTTAACCTTTGCAGGATGCGTGCAAACATTGTTTAATATGGTTACAATGTTAATTTTGCTGTTCCAAGACATTGTTAGACCCTATTATGTTATAGTTCGAAGTTATTATTTGGACGCAAACTAAACCGACGAATGTTAAAATCTTTACAGTGAAACAGACAATCTGTTTTTTGACTGAAGCAACAAAATCTCAAACGGTGAACGGTGGTTTAGTGTGGTGGATTTTTTTTTATTTGAACTTTCTAGGTAAACGTAACTATATTCAGAAAGCACCATAATTTCAATCACGAGATGTGGCACAAAAAACAGGATATTATTAAATCCGTATTTTTCAATAATATTTTTTTTAAATGTTAACTCGTCGAAGTTGCATAGTATTGGCATCACAATGGATATTGATGCAAACACATATGTATTGCTTCCACAACGCATGTTTCAAAGTTGCTATTTGCCTTTAAAACTCTGGTGAAAATGGGAAAATGTTAACACAAGACGAAAAATATTTGATCTCCTTTTACTGTACACAGGTGTTAAATCAATATTTGACCGCCCTGACGCTATAAACTTGCTGTCACTACATGTAGCTCCGAAACATACTAGGTGGAATATATTATTTCATAGCGATAATTTCGTGTTCATTTTTTTATAAAGAGAATACATAGACTGGTCTAGCCAGAGATTTTTTTCTTCATTATTTTATTAATGGAAATTACAATCCTTAGGCTTCTGTGCCGACATGCCTTGAACTGGCAAAGGACAGATTTCTGATATTTTCGGGTTAAATCTTGACACAGTGAAAGCCAAATTAGTTCAGCACCGTTTAGTTATACCGTATATTCTAAGGGTAAGGGTTCTTTAATTACAGTGTAATAAACCTAACAAGTATATTGTTTTTTATGCTTTATAATTTTATTTATTTAGGTAATGCTGTTGTATTCAATATAATTTATTATCGTTATGTAAAAGTCCAGTAGGACGTAAGTAAATAAATACATACATAATACACCAAACAGTTCCATCAATATTTCAATTTCAAACCAACAATCTATTATGTATTTTTAGTATGAAAATTAAGCAGTCAAATTCAAATACAATTTACTGACAGCCAACGTAGAATATCTATAATCTTTTCCAAAATGAAACCCACAAATAATATTTAATTTTATTTCCTTCCGAATTTATGGCCCCATCAAGGAAAACAAGTATTCGCCGATTACCCGGATAGCAGAACGCACAGTGGGTAAAGGTAACACATAAAATAGGTTATATCAAGATGTATCGACTCACGAACAGGAAACATGCCATGAGAAGAGAGACACCTGCGACCCTCCGTGACTGCTGCTCCCCTGCTTCATTCATTCGCTTTTATGAATAAAGATAGCAATCACACCCTCGAATATCCAGCCCCGACTTCATAAGGTAGGCTGTACAGTGTGCGCTAACCGCTTGTTGGTGGCAGTCTTTAATCGACTTTTAGAGTGGGTTTTGATGAAAAACAATAATATAATATACCATTATTCAATCTCATACAGAGATACTGATATAAAATATTGCTAAATTATTAAATATCTCTTCAAATTATTTGTAATCCTTTTTTTTTGTTATTTGTTTTTAGGGTGTTATGCCGTGTAGCGCTAACTCCTAAGCTAAAGAAGGAGTTAGCGCAACACGGCATAACACCCCAAAAACAAATAACAAAAATACTTTCGGCCGTGAAAATCTTAAATCATATTAATTGTAATCCGGTTAAAAACGTGACTGCAGACTCTTAACGACTGAATTGATAGGTTTCCTGTTAAAATTTTAGTAAAAAGAGAATGTATTATAGCGATGTCGGAACACGTGTCCATAAAAATCATTACGTTTTCGCATTTCGTTATTTATTATCTGGGCAAATGCAGGTACATAAACACGTGTTCCGATATGTCAGGAATGTACTAAAAGTTGAACAGGAAACGGACTGCAATCCTGTTTTTAACCGGATCACCAATAATTTGAAAAGATTTTAGATTATTTATGATAGCTACTAAATGGAATCTCTAGATATCTTGACATTTTCAGCATTGGCAGTACCTTCTAAGGTTTCAATAATCATTTCAGACAAAGATTCTAAAATATATTATTGTTAAATATTTTAAGTTATGTTAATTGTGTCGTGTGTATTGTAATAGAATTACATAAATCTTTAATACACATTATAAAAATAAATAAATAAATCGTTTCAAAATTTATCGATTATTTTGATAGTGATACACATAGCTCCTTACTGAAAAAAATGTTTCCAAATTTAACACAACTGATAAATAACCATTTACTCTACATCAATGGTAAAGGTTGTGTATAATTTATTAGTAAGGCCCAAATTGATTTATTTTCGTATGAGAAATATATGTATTTCAGAGGAAACATATTTTTATAAAAACATATCACAGGAATAACTAAGATCTTACCATGGGTTATTTCATAATATTTTCAAAAGTACAGGAAAATATGGCTTTTGTAATCTGCAAATTGAATCGGTTTCGGTAAAACTGATAATATTCAACCCCTGAACTGAACTAATGACACAACATGTCAATGTTATCGCTAATATCCCTGAAAGGCAATAATGTCACCTGCCATTCGCCACAATCGCCTTATTGCCTTACAAAACGGCCATTTATCGGGCCCTGCTTATCTAAGAGGGCCACAACCCCGTGAAAACAAAAAAAGGATAGTAATTTTGGAATTAAATATTGATATTTATTACCTATAATTATTAGCAAGGCGCAAATAATTTGTGAAAATTATACATAAATAAGGGAGTTTTTACCTAATACACGTAATAAAATTGCGAAAATTGTAATTATGAGTATCAATTTAAGACTTGTTTTTTTCCTCTGATTTTAATGACTCTGTCAAAGGGTTTATGACTATCGTGCATTTAATTCTATATCATTTTCTGATATTTCTTAGTAACATATATTATGCAACGCACTGATTTCATTGAAAGTGTCTTATTTTTATATGAACATTTGGTATCATTAAATATTTAGAGATATTATATTCTACACCCCAATAAAAAAATACTCGATACTTGCGTTTAAAAAAACCCTCGTTTCTTTTATAAGGAAATGCATTATAAACAAGTCATTACTGATAATGATTACGACAAAAATAAGTATTTATAATTTATTAAAAATCTCTTCAATCCGGTTAAAAAGGAAATTGCAGGCTTAAAAAAATGCAAATAGGTTTCCTGATAAACTTTTAATAAAATACCAATGTATTTATTAATACGTTTAAATGAAAATCATAATATTTCATTTCTTCAGTAAATATATTATCAAGGGAAATGCTCGTGCTTGAACAGGTGTATTAGGAATTTACTAAAAGTTTATCAGGAAACGATCGGCGATCCAGTTTTTAACCTTATTATCGACAATTTTAAGAAATTCGTAGTGTAAAAAATTACGTTATTTTCGACGATTTCAAGTTATTTTGAAGAAGTTCCCGTTATTTTGGTGAAATTCACTTTATTTTTTGTGTATTTTTCTGAATTTTTCTGTAAAAGCAGTGTTTTTTGGTGCACTACCACTTTGTACACTAACTGTTATTCTCATATTCATCACTTACTTATTCCCATTACCCTGTTATTTAATATTATTTCAATTTAATTTAAATAACTTGGACAACAACGACCACATTATTGTTAATTTGTTTACATTTCGTTTCATTAAAAATTACCGTAAAAGAAATCAAGTAAGTAAGTAAGTTTTTAACTACAATACATGATTTTTTTATTGAAAGATTTTTTTTGTTGGTTTGTCTAATTAGTGAACTAATTAACTGGCTGTGAACTTCTTTTAAATAAAAAATTATTTCATATATTAACTGCTATTATTGTCATCCGATTTCACAGAAATGCGTATATGTATTACCTATGTGTGTATGTGATTTCCACCAGTTGATAGAATACATTTTCATCGACAATAAGTCGGCTCGGGAAGGCGTTTAATTTCCGCTACCAATATTTGTATTCATTCATCCTTCGAAATATCAATACAAATTGAAAATATCTCCAGAGTAAAAATAAATTACGCCAACGGGAATTGAATTTTTCGGCGTTTTCGGGCGACTAATTATTTCTTATAATTATTTGTTATGCTTTATATTATGCCTAAAACCTTAAGCCTTATAAACATTAGTTTATCATTAAAAAATAATCTGAAATCTTTACTTTACACAGGAGACTTGGGATTTATTCCGGATTATATGCGTAGGATGTTTATAAAGAATTGTTGAAGTGAACGCGTGGCATACACCCAGACAAATATTTAAGAAGGGAGAAGGGAAACACTATTGTTTTCACAGACAAAAGTCAAAAGAATAAAATAATTGTGTGTAAGACGGTCATCATAAATTGTTTTTTATAATAAAAGTGTCAACGTCAAAGGTTAAGTTATTTATGCACCTTAATAATTTAGTAAGAATATAACAAAATAGTAACTTTTTTTACATTAAACCAACACAGGAGGCGTGTCATCTTTTGTAATGTGGAGGGTCTTTTTTAAAGAAAGGAAGGAGAGAAAGTTCTGGGAAGGTAAAATGTATGAGGGTTAGAAAAGAATCTAAGGATCAGTGTGTCCAGGAGTGATGGACTTATGAACATATACCTCCAACTGCGATGTAAAGCGATGGGTTGAAAGACCAATTGGAGATATCAAAAGGTCTCCCCAAAGCAGCCTCTCACAAACTGGCACCCACGCAGTTGGTGGCCAGGCGCATTCTGAATACAATACACACCTAACCTGATGAACCCTGGCACCCCTGCTTACTACTACTGCTACTGTACTGTACCCAATGTCACGTCATATCTAACGTTTTAATCATATTTCTATTTGTACACAGGAATGCATTTCAATAAAAACATTTTAAATCATTTAATTTTACCGTGCGTACGTCAATCGTATGCATGTTATCAGTACCTATGTAATGGTAATAAAGATACACACAAGAATTTTATTTTTACATCCTTGTAATAATATTTACCTGCAATCTGAATGATTTAATAAACTCATTTGAAATTGAAGTGACTCAGTAAATATTAATATTTACTATTATTAGGGATTATTTTGTAATATCTGCGTCAAACAGTAAATCTTAAAAATCATCATAGAAGTCATTGAGGAATATAAAACAATAAAATTTTGATTAAAGCAGGATCTATTTACGCAAGCAAGTCGACAGAGATTAAAATAATTTCATAGCGTCAAGAGATAATACTCAGTATTTATGGTGTACTTGTAGGTAGGAACTGATTATTCGCTACCCGGATTAGCCAGGGTTTAGCACTATTTTTTGTTTTGTTTTGAATGCAATTTGGAACAAAGGATATGACGCATTGAATTTATTTTAATGTTTAAATCATTATCCATAGCAGCATAGCAGTATGTATTTTTTGAATAGATAGATAAACCTGCTGACTTTTCTTGATGTTGTAGAACTTCAGTGAAGAGTATTTTTTAACAATGGAAAACACGTTGACTTCAACATTTCAAATGGATAAAGTGTTGAAATTTTCATGGCTCGAGGACTCACCGGTAGAGAGTTTTTCTTGGTACATGTAATAATTTTTTGCTGGACCGATGGTCCTCGTAAGCAGCGCGTGGCACTACAGCTCTTCATACATTCATCTACATATTACCGCGAGAAACCGACGTACACTATTTCCAGCCCTCGATACCTATGTTAAGATCGTGGTAACATCTAAAATCTTTTCTCATCATGTGTTAATTTATTCCTCATTGGCAATATCTACTAATTCACAGACAATTTAGAAGATTTCTATTTATTTTTTTGGAATAACTTTATTGATTAAAACCAACTGTAATATTTGATTATAATTTAAGCCTAATGGGATTTTTTTATTGGCAACTATTAGCTCAGTGGTAGAGCGGTGCCCCGGCAAGGCAAGGGTCCCGGGTTCGAGTCCTAGATGTGACCGTATCCTTTTCTGATTTTTCTGTTTCAGATTTTCGTTTAGAAATCGCTAATATTGTCTTCGATAATTAAATTAGAAGATTTCTGTAAATATTACAATGCTATCCTAAGAAAAAGATCACATAAGCCCGTTGGTCATAAGCTATCATGAATCAAAACCGTGTCCTTGTCTTTTATTTTATACTTTTTCGTCTAGGTAGGTATGACATTTAACGGTGTGAATTTTAGAGGGGTTCTCGAATGGATAGTATGCGGGTGAACAGCTTTAAAAACAATCATTTTAAAAGTGCATATGCAAAATAAACTTGAAAATTCGCACGGGAGTCAAGTGCGATATGGGTACCAATATAATAATATTCGTCACCGATACTTCGTCAAAAGTATTTTTCAAGAGTATTTTTGTGCGTATTGATTCGCATGAGATTCGTTGTATGAAGCAGAGCGAAGGTATATTTTAAAGTTTTCGCAAAGCAACGGGGAGCAAACCAATTTTTATAAATGTTGTGTTACTCTCATTATACTCATTCTTATAAAAATATATTAGTACTCTACTCACTAATAATTATTTTCACCAATCTTGTCCGTTCAAAAACTATTTATTTAATTATATTATTTTAAGGAAACCTAAAGTTATATGTGTATATAATGAAATAACATAAGACAATCCAATTAAGTTTCAATTAATCAAGCACTTTATACGTATTCAATTACAAATAAAAATAAAAGTACAGTAAATGATAGGTATTATAAGAACAGTAAAAATAGTTATTCAGAAGGACACAATCTGCGATGAGAAATCAACGAAGAAAGAAATATTATTATTAAATGGTATTAGACATACAATAACTTGACTTACAATAAATACTTCTTAAAATAAAAATCATGGGTAAGTTTTAAGGGAATTTAGAAAGAAATTATCTACTAATAAGAAATAACACTGTATCTAAAACATACGAACACCTGAGCGCAGGTTTTCCTAGTGAGATGTACACGACGACTATATGATACTGATTATTAACATCTTTTGTTTAACCGGAGCGTATTGTGTAAACTGTATGTAAGAGTATAGAAATTAATAAATAAATTTGTAATATAACCTCAGCAGAAGGATTTGCAAATATGTAAACACATTTTTATTAATAAGCTACTACTGTGAATGTCCAAATTTAGCAGATGGTTAAGGCCCCGTAGTTAGCCTTCGAAGATAGTTTGAAAGAGAGATATGTACGAATGTTTATGCCAATTTTAAAAACAAACTATAATAATTAAACGAAAATTGTGAAAATATTTAATAATACACTATTCGTTTGAAATAGAGCAAAAACCTCTACACAAATGCTTTAGTAGCAATTAAAGATAAACTGTAATTTTTTTCATACCTATAACATATGAAATAACAGATCAAAACATGTTTTTAATCATTTTCGGAGATTACAATGCGATTTTTTTAAAGAAATTTCATGTAATTATATGTTAATTTTGAAGATATGATATTATCTTCAAAATTAACATATATTTTTTTCGGAATACAAAAACTGAAAGAATGAAAGTGAAACATGTTATAAATCTGTAGAAATTGGGAATGCGGGGGCTTAAGTTTTACTCCGCCAATAGATAAGTGCGTATTGGTGACACCGATGGCATAGCGGTTGATTGGTTGTTTTATTTTAAATTTTATATGACTACCACAGAAGAATCTCAATTTTCCGGGGACAGTGGGACTATGGGATACCAATTATTTTGTGAGGCTATTTTGGGAGTGGGAGGGGAAGGAGACGAGGAGCAATCTGGTCCATAACCACGATAAAAGCCTTTTTATACCACTTTTTAATTCATTTTTACAACCGTATAATAAAGCATGGCTATTGACATAAATAGTATTCTTGTCATAATAAAACAATTAAGACAAACAATTAATGACCGGTCAGTGGTTGAATGGGCATAGCGCTTGGGTCTCACCCGAGCGTCGCGTGTTCGATTCCTCGGCTGGCTAAGTCCTCCATCACAACACAAGAAACATTTTCGGCTTTCTGTGGTGGTAGTAGGAGATTTTCAAACATTGTTGGGTTATTCGTAACCTGGGAATGTTTGTCTTTCTTTTAAAATTAAAAAAAAAAAAAAAAAAAAAGTCAGCCATCATTAAAGGGGGAAAACAATTATGTTTTACCATAAGTGCCTCACAAAATAAATGATGTTCTAAGTAAATCAGTTTTTAACGAAAAAATTAATAAAGCATTTTAAACATCATGCAGATAGTATAAATAGGTTACGGTTAATAAATGAATATAAGTTAATCTTCTCATTGCAATATCACGAAAATACAAAATAAAATAATTGCAGAACTTAATAATAACTTTATTCAATTTTATTTACTTTATAAGAACGAATAATAATATCAAAGGAAGTTCTACGAAAACACCAAACGCATAAAACATTAAGTATAGTTTAATTTATGGATTGTGGTCTTTTACAAGGACTAAAGGGAGTATAATATAATTGATTCACAAATAAATAAATTCGTTACATATTTATGAAAGTAATTTGTTTTATATATTGTGAAATTCTTACACTTAATATTGCAAACGTTGGATTTTTAACTTGACCTCTGGATGTGTAGCTGAGGATCTTAACTGCTCGATCAAGGTGTTCTAAAAATGGTAATCGTGTCGAAAATGGCCATAAACTGTAATATATTTAAAAATTATTGATCTTTGTACGGTAATCTATTTTAAAATACTGGAGTGCAGTGCCTGCTACAATAGGTACTGAGCTAACTTACAATGCTAACGCAGTATTTATTTCTATGTTCCTAAATATTATTTAATATCTTTAAAATTACATAATTGTAACAATCAGTGTTCAGACAAGGTTACATGGATAATAGCGTTAAATACATGCCTCGTACTCAATTGACTGTGAGAAAATCTACCCGCGTCGAACATGAATTTAGTATTTCAAAGGGTTGGTATTTTCAAATGTCATTGAAGTCAAAAAGTGGTTATGTACTCCAGGCTCATAGAAAAAAGCTGTGCAGTGACGTCACAGAGGGGTGATCTATTGTTGGTTGTCCTTTGACTTGCCATAAATCATTTCGCACATATTCGAGTGGTCATCGCTGTCGCGAACCTTTTGATCGACCCTCTCATTTGAATATTCCTAATAGTTATTGTCATGGGAATCCCCTATTTGAATTGCATACTTTTATGGCGTTTATTCTTGGGAATTTTTGATGAATTGGTCTCATTATTAAATTGCTTCATTATTTTAAATAAGCAAACAAAATAAAATCATTGCAGTTTTTACTTGAAACCGTACAAGTAATTACAAATGCCCGGAAACAATGAAACTTAGGCATCCAGATTTGAGTATTTTTTTCCCAAGCTGAATGAAAAGGGGTAAGAGAGGGTGAAAAGGAAGATTAATCTGGTCATCAAATAAGGCTGAAGTCACCTGAAGCAATGTTTTAATTAAAGCTATAATCGGAGGGATACAAAGAGAACCACGACCAGCATTTTACAAATTACCCAACAATCAATCCACACCAACATCAAGCTACGTTACAATCAAAACATTCACAACCAGAATACTCGGAATAGTAATAAATTCCGCATTCCTCTAACACACAGTACTAAATATGGAATAAAATCTCTTAACTATATTGCCTGCATACTCTATAACTCTCTTCCAGAAGTCTTAAGTTTTCTTATTTGACATTATCCCCCTACAATTCGTATTATTTTGATTTTAGTTAAAATAGAATAGATATTTTCTTTTGTAAAATAACACATAATTTGATACGGTATCTACCAAAAACTTTGTTATTCTTTTGCATTATTTTGACTACTACTTATCTCAATAAGATAATGAAAAGAAGTCAATTCTCACAAAGTGACCACTTTTACGATGTTTGCTTAGGATTAATCCACCGCGGCTCATTGTCATGAATGAATATTATAAAATGCACAATTTATAAGCTAATGTTTACCTTCAAATGGTATCTACCCAATAAGTGAATCACACAAAGTCGTCAAAAGAAAATCCACGAATTGCATAAATCAGCAATATTTTAAACCAGTTAGTTATTTAACAAAACTTAACTCCTTCGTTTTGCTTTGACGAACCTGAAACTTGATGGATACGAACTCGTCAATCTAGCAATGGATGTCACATAAATTTAAACTTATTCACACAAAGTAGATATTGTGAAAGTATAAAGGGAATTTATTTATTTTCTTTGTAGCACCCTTGGTACAGAAGGCTTACATAAAAATGTTTTTATTTCTAGATCTCTCTCAGGATCACGCTTAACGTATGTTATATACTCAAATATAATACAGAATATCTGTGCAATCTGAAATAATTTCAGAATTCTCTCAGAATTCCCGATCGAATTGAAGACATGTTAGAAATGTTATTATTGAACTTACAACTCAAACACTATCTTCTTATATTCTAAAAACTAAGTAATTTATTTAAGCCTTATAAATATTCACTATATATCTCATTTCTGTTGCTTTTATACATTTCACTACATTTCTTATTTCTGTTGCTGTAATATATTTCACCATATTTCTTTTTTCTGTTGTTATAATACAGCTTATTTCCTACATTTTGTAGTGATGTTTTTATTTCTTTACCAATATAACTCTTTTTTAACTAATGTTTAATCTCGTAGATTATAATATATAGGTTCTCTATTATTATGTAAAACCCCCGCTGGCGTAAATATACAAATAGATATTTTTTATCCAATTACAGATTGTGCAATTCTCCACTGAATTTTCAATGAAAAATAATTATTGAAAAAGATGATAATACTAATAAATTTAGATTTATTAGTACTATCTTCTTCTTCAATAATATATTAAATTGATGGGTATAACCTTCATAATAAGTTAAAGAAAAGGTTGTTCCTGAAAAAAAATTACTTGGAACAATCAACAAATTATTATTTTGCATTTTCAGAGGTAAGTGTATTATTTTTCCTTCAAAATTCAAAATCAAACTTACAGCGGTACATCTGCATTCAATTCAACAATCTAATGTTTGGAGTTGGAGCGTTGTTACTGTGTATTTTGTGTTTACCTGTAAACAAAGAGAATGTTCATTAGTTCTTCTCCTTTATGTTGTTAATTTGTAAATAAGTGGATACATGTAAAATATTTTGTCAACATGTTACTCTATTCTAAAATATTCAAGGATTTGCGAATTACGAGTAAAGCATTAAATTGCACAGCTTACCAATGTAAAGATAAAAAGGTGTTGAAATTATTCAAGCAAATTTACAATAATAATAAAAATTTGAACATTTTTCGATTTTGGTAACAGATTTGGTAATGTTGTAGACAAAATGTTTAAAGATTCCGTATTAGTGATGATACCAAAACTTCCTAACTACTTTTCTAAAATATACATGTTTACCGTATTTACGTGTAAATATACATTTCTCTGTTTCTTTATTTTTTTTATATATTTTTAATGTATTACGTTTTATATTTTATACTATTTAGTCCAATAGATCTTAAATAACTTAGTTAATCACTTAATAAGTCAAATAAATGATTTAAAACATTACCCATTGACAATGAAGCAACAAAGATTTATAATAACTACACGATTAGTTAAACTTGACAACAGTCTTTATTTTAATCCAAAAAAATGCATTTATGATTTTAATTTGTTTTCATACTTTAGTAATATTGCGTTTCAATTTTTAGAAAATTAAGTTGTTATTTCATTTTTAAATACTTTAATGTTTTGATATTTTTATGAAAATTAAGCTTTTCATAATAATGTACACATGTATTCAATTAGTATCATTTTTGTATTACTATGGCAACATCAATCATGGTATTTAAAACATTTTAAACAATCGCAGCGCCATAGTTTTTTGTCTGCTATTAATGTCAGACTGTATAATTAATTATATTTCGTTGTTTTTGTGCCTACTTTTGGAACACCATTTTATTAATCTTTTATCATTTATTTTAAAAATAAATATTTTACTATAAATTTCGTCTTCGAAGACTTTATCAAATTGTTCGTATTCTTTTGAGAACGCAAATATTTCGATTTCCTATCATGGTTGAGCTTCCTTTCTTAGCTTTTACAAAATATCCGGATATTCAAAATAGACGCCAAAAAGGTTAAAAAATTTCATCTGCTTAAAGGGGGTCGCGCATAATATCTAGTGCTACCACCCCATCGCACACAAAGGGATGCCATGAGGTACCAGTGGTGGTACCTAGTAGCGGAGCTTAGTCAACCCTCAGTAGGGGAATACGAATTGTTGGTAATGACAAACCATTACCAGGTACTCTGTCACACATACACCCTCAGAATAGGTACCTATTAAGTGCATTTTTGATAATTTTGCGTAAAATATTTAATCAAACATGTAAATTATATTATAATTAGTGGGTTAATTGAACTGTATGCTGCATCACTGCAATTTGAATACATATTTGTTTGGTATCTTCGTGTCTTGTATTCAAAGTTCCTCTAGAGGGTGTAAGAAAGAGACATCCGGCAGTGGTAGAAACATTGAATTGGTGATATACGAGTATGTGTAAGTTACAAACTTTGTAGAGCACAATATAATAGAAACATCGAACTATTTGTATTTCTTATGTGTTATACTGCACAATAGTTTCATTTTTTTGGTTCCAGTACAACCATTATTTCAAGCAACGCAACGTTTCTATTACTGAATGGTCTCCAGGTTGACAGCGTGGGTTTGTGTATCTTCCACTCTGGAATAAAGTGTAATTATAAAATTTCTTAATGTTAGAATACAGATATTTTTTTTAAATCATTTTTTTTACATTCACTTCACACAGGAGTTCAGAGAAAGTCTTTTCAAAGAAAAGAAGAAGAAGAAGTTCTGGGAAGGAAAAAAAGGTATGTAAGGTGGGTAGGAAGCTAGGGGTCATGTGTCTAGGATTAACGGACGTAAGAATCCATCCGCTGTCAAGACCGAAAGAAAAAAAACATGAATCCGGCTTAGTCACCAAACGTAGCGAACCACTTGGGGTTATCTACAGGGTTTTCCAATAAGAGGTGTTATTTTGATATTTTTCCCGTAAAAGATCAATGGTTTTGTTGCTTGTGTGGCACGTAGCGCCGTCTTGTTGAAAGTAAACGTTGTCCAGATCAATACCATCCAATTCCGGCCATAAAAAACCATTAATCCTCTCTCGAAAACGCAATCCATTCACCGTAACTGTTGCTCCAGCCTCATTTTCGAAAAAGTAAGGTCAAATGTCTTCGCCGGACCATAAACCGCACCAAACAGTCACACGTTGAGGATAGAGAGGCTTTTTAACAATATTTCTTGGGTTTTCCGAGCCCCAGATGTGACAATTTTGCTTGTTGACGAAGCCACCGAAGCGGAAATGGGCCTCATCACTCAAGATGATTTTTCGATGGAATCCAGGATCATTTTCACGCATTTCAAAGACCCAATTGAAGCGTGTATCGTTCCATTTTAATTAATGGCGTAGTTTTTGCTTGTCAAATGTTAAAAAATGACAGCTTTAAAAGTAACATCTACCGAAATAGCGGGCTATTCAAAATAACACCTCTTATTGGACGTTAGTTATCCAATGAAAATCACAGAGGTGTTAATTATCCAATGAATATTTCCGCGGCGGTAGTACCCATACATCCTTCTCAAATTGAACATGATAAGTATATATTCTTGCTCACAATAGAATTTGAACCAGAATTCAATTCAGAGTTCAGAATCAAGAAGCGCCTAATTAATTATTGTATGAACTGTTATTTCTCCCTGCCATAAATTAATATCTCTCGAAGGTAATAAAGAAAATTTGTTAACATCTATTATTAAGGATGGGCTGTTTCACAAAATTTTATTACTTCATCAAATTTCAAAACTGTCCTGTTATTACATCATTATTGGTCAGTTGTTTCACAAAACTGAAATAATAACAGAACTAGAACATTCACAGAACTTGAAAGTCAGTTTTGAAAATTGATGAATTGTTCAAATTCTGTAAAACAACCAGTCCTTAGTGTTAGCTAATTTGTGAATGATTCATGAACAAGAAAACAGTACAGCTTTGCAGCTTTTATTACCTCCGATTAATTTGTTTGCGAATTCTGGATATTTGTAGAGAAGTATATCGGCGACAATCATACGAAATGTATGAGGATATATGTTTGTTTGCGCTGAGGCTGTATGCAAATCAGCAATGCACTTAATTCTTATACGTATGCTAATTTTATTATCATCATTCATTTTTATTTTAAATTGTTTATGTAGGAATACGTTACAGCTTTCGTTAAAGCACTTATATCAAATTGCTTTGTTAAATGTTCTAGATTTTTTCCCGTTCATTAGACACATTATTGATGACATTATACAGTTGATAAAAACGTATTTTCAATGTATTTATATAAATTATGTAAATTTTTGCATTGATAGTTTGGACTTGCATCTGATATATTGACATTCGCCATGTTCCCTGTATAAACTAAGTTAATGATCCATAATTAGCTTTTATGCGTTTTCCAGACCTGCATACAAATTATTGCTAACTTAATAGTATCAACGTACTAATTAATTTCAACCCTTCTGGTCTATCTCCAGCTCTATATGAAAACTTTATTATTTATTTATATTATACTCCCGAGCATTTACAAACATGTGATTTACGTAATAATTTTAGTGGAACTGTAATCATGACGTAAAATTTGCTATTGAAATTACATAAAAGCCATGCAGAAGAATAGTATTATGCTAACTATTCTGGTGGTATATTATTACAACCATCTTGTACATTTCGTGCAGTTGAACACACATAGAGAAAAGTGAGTATGGCTAACTTATTTAAATCCTGTTTAAAATGTGACATATAATAAAATATTAGTCTATTCAGAATATATCTGAATACGTGTTCACGCAGCTGCGCTTATCCTAGTAAATATATGGACGTATGGGAAAATATCATAATTTTAATTTTAAACCCTTTTTTTTATTTTTATTTTATTTTATATTATAGAAAAAAACAGTACACGATTTACAGAGATGAAACAATATACAGGAATAAGATTCTTCATATTGGGTACCTATGATATGTTTCCTTGTAATGTCTGCGGCCTTGTAAAGTGGTATGTTTATTCCTTAATTATCAGGTGATGTGTGTAGTTTATAGGTGTGTGTCCGACGTGTGTAATGTATGTGTGAGTGTTTGTATGTGTGTGTCTGTATGTATGCGTATTGAATAGTTTTAATTATTGATATGATGCCACGTTTGAATTTGGGCAGTGAATCCGAAAAAATGTCAATGTTAGAGTTAAGACAAATATTATTGTTCCGACATCCCCATAAAATATTCGTGTTTTACATACAGTTTGTTAGGAAACCTGTCAATTCATTCGTTAAATGCCTGTAGTGCCATTTTTAACAAGAATACGAATATTTTGACCAGATTTTTAATGAGTTAGGTATAGTTTATATAAATAAGTTTTCTCTGCACAGAAGCTACAATTTCTGCAAGTAGCTAAAGTTTTGCTTACTGCTTGCAATCTAGGTTCATAAATCACATTTCAAAACATGAGATGTATTTTGTGAATACATATATATTTATTAGAGAAAACCCCGTTTCCCCTTTGGATCATTGCTGATATTATTTGGATTATGAGTAAAACCCTACCTAAACCTATGTAATATTACGACGTTATGTATCACAGAATCAATTATTGACATGCAAGTAGGTATTTAATCTGCATATTAAGTGTGATTGGTAAATGCATATGCCGAATACCTACCTAAGGGTAGTTTCATTTGTACCCACCTACCCCTGGTACCTACCCTACTTGTACATGTACGTGTGGCTCGCTGTGTCGTGTATGACATCACATCGAGGATTACATCTGATTCAGCATGATATTACATAGTTCGAGATCGAATAGGGATAACTACTAGTAAAAACATGTTAATAATTTTATTTACTCTTGTAGGTACCTACAATTGCAAATACTGAACGAATTGCAGCCATAACAGTACTCGTATAATACGTTTTTTTTGCAAATACTTACCGACACGGAAAAAAATTAGCATTGCTAAATTAATATTAATCTCTTCTAATTATTCGTTATCCGGTTTAAAACAGGGTTGCAGGCCTTAACGAATAAATCAATAGGTTTCCTGATAAATCTTTAGTATATGACGAATATATTATCACGGAGCATAAAAATCCTAATATTTTTGTATTTCATCAAAACATATTAACAAGGCAAATGCACGTGCATGAACACGTGTTCCGATATACTAAAAGTTTATCACGAAACAGTTTTTAACGGGATCACCAATAATTTGAAAAAATTCGAAATAGGGTAGACCGGGGATATTCGGATCATTTTTTTATATTCCCTTTAAAAAAATAAAACTGATACATATTCGAAAAAAAAACATTACCAAATATTAAATGTTTGAAATTTTTCATGACATTTGGTTTTATTGATAACTACAAAAATTAACTTAAAGAAAATAAATAAATAATACCGTAGACCTCTCCATTGATCCAATTCACCTCATATATACTCATACCTCATGTGGTGCTTCGGATCAGTAGTAGGGTTATTCGGATCAACCCAATAACGTAAAGTATGAAAAAAGTTATCAAAGGTTTTAGAACCAATAACTAATCAAAGTATTATGATACTTTTGAAACTCATTCTTGCTTACACCCCACACAAAAAAAAAATTTATCGTCGCAACATTCAGTCATGCTCCTAGATTAGAGATGATCCCGGTGATCGGATACAGGTGTGTTTGTAATGCCGTGTATGATTTCACATATTTATGCACCATTTGTTTCAAATAAAAATGTAAACCAATTAACGCATTGAATTTTAAAAGCATTCTAAAATGTGATCCAAATAGTCCCCCCCCCCTCCCGTCATCAGTCTAGTTAACCCCATATTTAATAAAATTACATTTTATTAAAATAAAGTACTAAAACGTACAAAATACAACCATTCCGCTTTCATTCTCTTTAATATAACTAAATACCTTTGCAGAAAACAATACAAACGCAGAGAACAATATCACATCAGCCATTCATTTGACACGTAATTTGTCCGATCTGCACAACTTGCGATGTTTATCTGTCAGCCCACGCAAACTGTAATTTTACGGCAATGCCACGTCGAATTTCTTTAGTGGTTATTTCGTCACAATAGCCGAGATATGGCCACTTTTCTTAGCTTGATTCGAATAACCCGCCTGATCCGAATAGCCCCGGTCTACCCTACTAAATGTTCACCGTGAACATATAGCCCTATCCCTATTGTGGGCACCGTAGCCACCCTGGCGTTGCGAGTTCATTCATCTGCTTGCTAAGTCCTCTGTCTTTGGCAAATTCTGGCAAATTATCAACGAAAATACATTGAATCTTCTGTTTTATATATCGATAAAAATGAGTATCTGGCCGGTTCCTTTAAGAAAGGTCACACTAATAATAAATAAACTGTTGCTGGATGCGTTCTCCCAAATGGCTTGCATATCATATATCACACATAGCACTCTATATCTTGACGAGGTAACAACATAATACCTCGCACTTTGCAGCACGGTGCTGACACCACAGACATTCCCAGGCCAATCTGATTTTACCCTTCCAGCGCTTTTGAAGTCCTTCTTCTTCTCATTCATTTTTCAACCCCTCCGACCACGACAGTTACAAAATATTTCTTACTAATTTAATTCCCAATTGTCTAGATTTAACCCTTTAAGCGTCTCCTACCCAGCCGCAGTTTGATTATCTCTGCCAATAATATGCACAGTGGGCGTGTACCCTGTAACTTACAGGGACAGTTATTGCGGCCAGGATTTGAACCCCCGGCTTCCGATTCAATTTCCTAGCCCAAATATCGTTCATTTCAGTGTTATTTACGAGCAATTTGAAAGGATCATACAAAATAACGCCTCGCTGTGACTGACAGGTTGCGAATGGTTAAATAAAATATTGGAATAATCAAGGACTAAATGGGACCAGTTGTTTTGGAATTGCGTAGTTAAAGGGTGAGAAGTATTTTTTTGTGTGGATTTTGTGGCTTTTCAGTTCACTAAAAGTAGGGTATTTTTTGTAAGAAGCTAAATATTTTGAGCGCCTAAATCCAAGATTTTCTTCAACCTAATTTAAAATCGTTAAATTTACATAAATTACTTTAGGGAACTTTCCTACGGAACACCTTTGTTGTCACTGACAAAAACCAGACCTATATGGTTCTGCTACTTATTTTAGCGATTTAACTAAAGTTCCTTGGCAAAGCTTTTTTTATTACACAAATCTGGAAAGTAGTTCCAACTACCCGAACCCATTCAACAGTGGAATAATGTGAGTGGATGAATTACATGTTTTTTTTATAATTGATAAGAGTTATCATTACGATGAAAAAACGCACTTTTAAAAAATTAGGAAAATTTCTAGGTACCATCATTTGCATTTTATATCGTTTTCTGTCGTAGGTACATTTTGCGGTTTCAATAATAAGAATATTACTTTGCCGCTTTGGCGAAGAAAACATCGAATGCTAAGATTTCAAAAAAAAATCCTTGCAGATGTTATAGGCTGAAAAATACAGACCGGGCAAATACTTGTACATTAACACAATTAAAACCTTGACATGGGTTATTTCGTGTAAATCGATGGATGAAATTTAATATTGTAACGCTAAGCGAAAATTTGGCGAGTTGATGACACCGAAACTATGAGTTTAAACTTAATTAGCATTAGGCAGTGACATCAGTTTCTATGACATATTTTTTGTACCTATACAAACCTACACTTTTGTTGTATTCAAACATGCAACAAAATGCTTACAAACATTCTTTGTAAATCGTACAAAGAAAACCCATCCCATTTTATTGTTAGATGAAGGGGTGATTTCAAAGGGACAAATTGAATCTAATGCATCAGCAAATATTGAATATCTGTGTGCATTGTGAACATAACTTAGGAACAGAACTTGTTCTAAATAATATCAACCGAAAATGTTAGAAAGTAAATCTGGACTTTGATGTACAGCGCAGGAAATAAGGATTACCAAACAAATTTATTGAGAGATTTACGTTTGTGATTTTTTTCTCTTGATGGTTGTAGGAACCCATTATATTCAAGAAAATCAGGATTTTGTTTGCATTTCTAGAATTTTAGAATGATTAAATGAAATTTTGTAAATACTCCTTACTTACCTATTATTACCAAAGTATTTTCCCACCGTTCTGTTAACCGTTGGCTTTAAAATATGTTTTAATGCTATCTTCATAGATGTACGTAAACATATTTTAGTAGTTTCAATAAAATAGCTTGGTGATCATTTTTCACAACGGACCTTTATTTTCTGACGGAATAAAACAATACCAAACAATATTATTTTCCGTATGTAGAAAAAAAAAACTTTAAGCTCTGGTTTTGGGAAATGGTAAGGAAAATAAAGTGATAGAAAGGGCAGTGAGAAAAAATAATAATTGCTAATTTATTAAAAATCTCTTAAAATTATTCTTAATCTGGTTAAAAACGGGATTGCAGGCCCTTAATTGATTAAATCATAGGTTCCGTGATAATTTTTTAGTAAAATACGCACCTGTTATCACGATATCGGAAGACGTGTTTATAAAAATCCTAATATTTCCGCATTCCGTCATTGTATTTTACAAAGGAAAATTATAGGTGCAAGAATTTATTAAAAGCTATCAGGAAACGGTCTGCAATACCATTTTTAACTGGATCACCAGTAATTTGAAGAGTTTTTTTTAAATTTATTTAATAAGCTAGTGAGAATAGATATAAAGCAAGTAATTTTTCAAAACTTCACCCAAGCTCTGCTTTTTCCTTGAAAAACTTTTCAAAATGGAGAATAGAGAAATCCGTTCAACCTAAAAATAGTATTGAGGGAATTTTAGGTATAATATCGAAAATAATATTGATTCGGATTTTGAAAATTGTACGTACGAATATTTTACATATTTTCTGAAATTTCGTGAGAGCGGTCAGTTAGTAGGTACCTGGCACATTCAAATTCTGATGGAACTCGAGCGACCGCGAAGCTTTTCAATGAATTAGTCAAATGTTTCATACTGTTGGTTTCATGGAATCTAGTGCATTTAATCGGTCTGATATGCAAATGACTAAATGCATTGATACACGTGATGCAAAACGGTTAGGTATTTTTTAAAAATTTAACTGATGATTGTTCAACTTTCAAGAAAGACAATTGATTTTTGGTATTTTTTTTTTAAATTTCAAATAAAGAATTCAACAATTTGTTTTGTTATTTCAACCTTTCTTCTAGCAGGTGGGTAGGTACCACAATATAGAAAAAATGCGAATAAGAAATTACAAATAAACTGAATTGAATTCTTTACTGAATCTGAACGGCCACCATCTTATAACAGAAACGACAAACGAAATGCAAAAAGGTCGAGTTAAAACAGGACTTCGCTGTGATCAGTCAAATATGAGTCATCAGACGATGAATATTATTGTATTTATTAATTTATTGAAATTCTAAAAATAACGTTAAATACTTAGATTGTCTAATACGACATGTAGTTTATAATGTATTTGTTTAATACAAAATTAGATTAAATTTATGTTTGTTAGCTTTGATCAGTCTTGATTGATGGCCTCCGTGGTCAAAAGGTTCTCGACCAGCAATCCGAAGGTCGCGGGTTCAATTCCGGAGTGCGCAAGAAAAAAAAAGAATTTATGTCATTCTATTCATTTAAAATAATATATGGTATACTTGCAGCACCTTCGTTTGGTGACCATATCTGAATAGCCAGGTACTCCCCCGCCTTCCTCTTCCATATCTCCTTCCCTTCCCCACTACCTTCTGCCTCACAACATACGCTAGTTGGGAATGTAATAGTTTCACTGGCTCCAGACGGTTGGGGGCATTTGGGGACTCTTGTATCATGTTCACATAAAATAGTCACCTTAAGGTTTCATTAGAACATAAGACCCTTTTAAAGTTCACTTACTTCGTTTCTTTGAATAAAAAAAGATGACTTCAACTCAATTCATTATTCAGGAAAGCTTTAAGGTTTGCATGCCAAAGTAATCACTATTGTTTGTTTAACAATTTATTCTTGGTATTTTACTTTGTGTGTCACTCCCCTTACACATTTATTATTTTTTCCTGTTACTTTAAGAGTCATAATCCATTGAATTAATTTCATTAACTCGATGCTTATTTTTCAACGACTTCAAGATGGCGTCTTCACTTTGTTCACAAAGTTTTCACCGCAATAAAATTGCAAATGAGGTGTTTTTTTCCTAGTAGAAATGCAGTTAATATGCCCTTTTCCTTTTTCACGTGTCAAGTCGTGAGAATGTCGCCACGTGGTTTTGAGGGCTTAAAAGAAACGTGATAATTTATTGGATGGTTTGGAAAATTTATTGTTAACGAGGGAACAGTTAGTAGCCCTGGAAACCGACATTTTCAAGTGTTTAAAAATTGTAACTTTTTCAGATTAAGCTAATTATACAGTCTGTAAAGTATGTCGCTGAGGTTTTCTGATATTTCTACTTTTATGAATTAAATATATTTTGGCAGACAGTATGTAGATAAACCTTCGGAGTTAAATAAAATATTTTGAAAATTTTTTATTGAAAACAGGACGTTCGCTACGTTCTTATCACAGAAATATTAAAGCTTTTTCAAAAGTTTAAATAATAACGCTTTTAATTTAATTATATTAAAAATTAGGAGACTTATTTCAGACCTAGTTGTGTTACATAGAGTCATTAACAACTTAATTGATAGTCCAGCCATCGTTGGCACTATTAAACTCCATGTGCCGACTAGGATTACAAGACAAAATATAACATTCTTCTGCAATACATACACGATCAACTATCAGCCACACTCACTGACCAATAGGATGCATGATCTGGGCAACAAGTATGGGGGTGCTATTGATTTATTTATTGAGTCCATTTATATAACTAAGCATAATCTATAACAAAACTTTGTCGAATCCTACAAATTAGAGTAGCGTTGGTAAATTAGTTTTAATGATTTGTCTTATATGTATTGTTGTTGTAATTTCTTTTTTTTACTTTATGTTACTCTTACGTTTTATTAATATTGCTTCATTTTTTTTAAATTTAGTTTTCTTTTTTTTTTAATCATTTCTTAATATTTTCTCAGAAAACTTTAATCACAAGTTTACAACTGTGTTTTTTGTACCTACTTTACAATGGATTACATCTATTTACTGTCAGTATCTTCTCTATAATACAGATATTCTCCTATGTACGCTGCATCATGTACCTCTTAAAAGCACTTTTAGGCGTATATATAAATAAATTAATTAAATAAATAAAGCCGTTTTCCTTTTATTTCGTGGCTGACTGGCGGTTTTTACCTGACAATATCCTAAACTAAGTGCTAATAATGCAATCACAGGTACAATATTTCTATGTATGTACCTGCCGTCGTATGAGTGCGATGTTTTCAAAGTTGAAAACTTGATTTCGAAAATGTACAAATTGAATGTAATTGAGCTATTATTCACGTTGCTAATGCAATGCCGATTCAAAAACTTAATTTTACAATTTAATATTAAATAACTACGTAAAACGAATACGAGTATATCAACATGAACTAGAAAATTTATCAAAATTAAAAAAAAAAATCATTACTTTTGCAACACCGATTAAGAAAAAGAAATAGGTTCAAATATGATAACGTGTTTGATGTGTGTGTGTGTGTTTGGTTTTTGAGTGTTACAGTTTGATTGGACGGGAAAAAAATACTCTAAAACTTTTCGCATCGTGTTTTTTTTTCTTTTAAATGTAAGTACGCGCTTCTTCTGATGAGTTTGGTAAAATTTAATTTTAAATTCTTATCCATTTTTTACATTAACGCCCCATACAGGAGACCTTTAGGAAAATAATGTCCCTCAGTGCCTGTGTCAGATGCCGTGTAGGGGGTCTTTTTAAGGAAAGGAAGGAGAAGAAGTTCTGGTAATCAGTGTGTCCAGGAGTAACAGACGTATGAATCCAACCTCCCGCTGCGGTGCAAAACGATGGGTCGAGAGAGACCAGATGGAGAGGTCAAAGGGTCTCCACAAACCGGCCTCTTCCGATTCGGTCCGTCACGCAGCTGGTGGACAAGTACATTCACCACCACAATCTGAACACACGTCACCCGATGAACGCGTGAACACCTGCTAAGTCATCAAACGAAGCAAACCACTTAGAGACAGAGCAGAGGTGTTGGTTATCCAAAAAATGATTACCGGGGCGGCGGTACCCAAAATCGCCTGCAAAATTGAATGAAATCAGATTTAAAATGTGGTGCTTAGAAAATAACAAGAATCCGAATATTAAACCCTTGATCAACTGTTTTTTTCACTTGACTATAAACCCAATACGAATTAGTAATTAAGTCATGTATATAGTGTTATGTTTCGAAATTATTACTAAACATAACGACACATACAACATCCAGCATCCGCAAATCAAACACCTCGAATTGTCTACCATTCCGAACGCATTAATGTTTTTCCGCTTTCTTTAATTTAATTCAGCCCCCGGCACCCCCTTAAATTATTATTATTATTATTACCATTGTGCCGTGGGGGGAAGAGGGGTGGTCACGTGACCGAGGACTGCTGGTCACGTGGCGAGAGAGGGAGGACTGTGAGGTTAGTTTTGATGCGGAGGTATAAACATCGAATTTATAAGGGCTGTATTTCGAAAAACAATAATAATACATTTCTGTCAAAAGTTACACAGTGAAAGATGTCCCATTCAGGTTGTAAACGAAACTGGATAAGGATTTATCTATATTTAGTTAGATGATTTGAATAAACAGGTAGGTATTTCCTAACCCATTCTCTTCCTCTTAGTGGTCGAAGACAAAAGAACAGTAGAAGAAAAAAAGTCGTCACAATTCTTTTATTACCATTAAAATATAAACAAAGTCATCATAATCATTTTTTATAAAAACCCATGGCCAATTTTAGTGAGAATGAAAGCAAATAAAGCACAGAGTTTTGTCAGCCGGGCGAAAAGGGCCGACGAGTCACAAGGCTGGTCGAATGAATCGTCGTTACGTGCAAGAGCGTCATCCCATCTTGCCACGTTTGCTACGCAAGAGTCGGTTTAACCTCACTAGATGCGCCAAAAGATGTTTCATGAAAAAACAGGATATTCATAAATTCGTATGGAATTAATTACACAGCGAAAATTATCAAAGGAAAAAAAATTAACATAAAAAAAAGTGATTAAATATAGTTTTTAGCAATATTTGTTTGTTTTGCGATAAATGATAAATATTATTTTAAAAGGGGGAATACAGCAAATTTGCAATAGGTGACGTCACAAGTGTGAATACAAAAATGCTAAGGGTGTAAAAAAAGTTCGTTACTCGGTCAGTTTCTCTTTTGGCCGCCTGAAAAGTTCAGTAATTTGTTACCTACCAAAATTTGTAATAACTTTAAATTTATTTTTGTGTTGTTATGCCGCGTTGAACTTTTCCCTTCTTTAGCCAACGTTTCTGACTGTTTTACGGTGACCATCGTTTGGATAGATCTATGGTATAACTTAATTTAATTTTCTCAAACGTAGGTATTGGACCTTTTTAATAAAGCGATGCATGTCATTAAATTTATTTTATTTAATAAAAAATACACCCAAATCCTCCCCTTATTACAGTAATGTGTGTATGTCGCGCCGTCTCATTGATGTTTGACATTTGTTTTCAATTTGAATTAGAAGCGTCGTTCCGTTTCCCGCTTCCCTCATGACGCCATCATTGTTTTTGACGTCGTTTTTGGAATAATTTAGACGCGTCGCGACGGTCGCGGGTCGTGTAGCCGTTGAACGGGTAACCGTTGTCCTGTGTTTTGATTGATGCAACCGATTTGGGCGGACTTCTGTTACTGTACTAGTAAGTGGAATGATGGGCGTATGACACATTTAGGGAGATTTAATATCATCCCTTATTTTAAAATGATCCTTGTAAAATTAATTTAATAATCTCGGGATTGTAATCTCGGGTCATTTCAAGTTTCATGAATTGAGATAGAAGATTCAATCATATAATACTTATAAGTACGTGCTTTCGAAATCATTTTGTATACTTTTTAACGCATTTATACATTTATGTTTCAAATTCAAAACACACAAAAAAATTGCGGAAAGTTTTCCAACATATTTTTTCAGAGATTTAGGTTAAAATTTCAAAGCTGCTTAGCTTATAATAAAAATTGACCAAGAAATTACAGATTCAAAAACAAATTCGAACATTGAGCTCCGGCGTTATGAAAATTTCAAAACTTTTTATTTTTTAAATTTGTGGTTAAATACAATTTTTCATGTTTAAAATTCCATCATGACGTATGGAGCTTTGAAATATCAATTTTGATGTAAAATATTTAGACCAAATGTGACATTTTTTAATTTGAATAAATTTTGTGCCCTGGGTTAATTCTGAACCACCCAAATAATTGTAGATTCTTCTTCCCATGAAAATAATTACTGCTTACCCCTACCCCGCCTTCCCTGATTAGAATAATAATGGGATTTTATGACGTATGCATTTAATGATGAAAAGATTGAGCTAGTATCATTAGTGATGTGTGATTGATGTTCTTTTTCAAAATTCAAAAATACCACCATTGATAAGGGACGGGGCTCGTGCTATCAAATCCTTTCACACATTCAAAAATGGAATAGTTTTTTTATTATTATCCAGTGTGACAAAATGAGTGTGAAATGGGATATTAATTGTTTTTTAATTACAGTGACAACAGGACTGATAAATATATCGTTATCAGGGTTGTTATTTTATGGAGATAACATTTAAATATTAGAAAAATTAACTACTGCTGGGGTTGTGCTGTGTTGAATTTGACAAAAAATGCTTCTGGCCTTAAAAAAATACTTATTGCTATTGTTTTGATAACAAGCTTTTTTTAATCGTTTTTTAAAGAGAATAAAGTACTATACATAATTGAAGGTATGTGTTCCGAATGGTTTCTAAACATATAATAAGGATAAGCGACCACAGCATATTTTTCAAAATTGTAAATTCAGAGTCGAAAACTTCTGAGTCTGGTCAATTCAAGAGTACCTAGTATTTACTTACTAGGCATAAGGACCTATTTAAATGACACAATTCATAAACAAATTACGTACGAAACTCGCCAATTCCTGGCGTATATAGTTTAGCAAATTTTTATACTAATGATATCGATATTTTTAATGTCGCAATTCGGTTTTTAAAACATACACAAGCAATTTTTTATATCAAAATATTATCTACTTCTGATAATTTCAGTTTAAAATAGTAATATTTTTTTAATCAACTAATTGTAAACCAGTGTAATGTAAGCAATTATTTTTTTAAACTATTCTTTTTATTGAAAATATTAATTTATATTATTTTGGCTCTGAAAACATCTACGTACAGGTGCAATTATAAAATAAAGAAGAATCTTTATGTTTTTGGTAGAATTTACTTTTCAATACAGACTTACACTTCATAATATTAATTTATGTAATCAAACCGATCTAAAAATTAGGGTTCCGTCTAATTCGATACAATATTAGACTCACGCTACTAGAAATCACATCTCACCCCAATTCACACAATCCTCTCCAAATCCCTTAAAAAACTAAACTAACGTCGCGTGTCCTTACCTTCATCCAATCGCGCCAATAATTACAAACAAACAATACAAACTCATCCTCCCGTCGCAAGGACTCAACAAACAAACTCGCACGCGCGAAAAACAAAGCAAGGCGAAAAAACATGTCCGACTAACGTCAAACAGTCGTCAAACAACGCTACGCGACGTGGAGACATTTCGTAAAACAAAACAAACAAAAAACATGCTACATGTAGAGTCAAAACGTGTTCTGATCAAATCGAATTCCGCCCAAGGGTATGTGCGCTCGTAAGGGAAAAACGATGTCATGTTTTGTATGGACACGTGACGTAAAATTCAAGAGTCAATTATCAGTTTTTAATGTTAATATCGATGCTGGCAAATATGTTCGACCCCAATCGTATCAGCGGGGGGCGTTTTATTGTATTGATATTCTGGTACATTTTGTAAGGACAAGGGTAGATGAAAATTTAAGAGAGGTTGAAGAAAAAATAGTTATTGAACTTGTTACTATACGGCTTGGCACATGAGACAATAGCTTCCCCAATCGGGGTGTGTTGTGGGGCTGAAGGTATTTATCAGATGTGGTCACCAAACACGACTAAAGCCATTTCAAGTAACGTTTCAATTCTTAATGATAGTCTTACACAAGGGCAAATGAATAAATTGCGAAATAACAAAAATTAATCAAATTAAATTTACTTGTTCACGCCGGGATTTGAACCAGCGACCTTCGGTTTGCTAGTCGAGAGCCTTACCCTTCGACTACGGAGGGGTAAGAAAGGATCTTGACTACGAATCTAAAGGTCATGGGTTCAAACCTCAGAGTGCACAAGTAAATTTTATTTGATTATTTTATGATGTTTCCCAATTAATTCATCAAAAAATAATATGTGATATCTTCGCAGCACGATCTTGAAAATCAGTCAGCGAAAGATAACCATTCAGAATTGAAACGTTGCTTGAAATATTACTAGCCATGTTTGGTGACCAGATCTGAATATCCTTGGTACTTCTCCACTTTTCACTACCCTTTCTTCTTCCACCTTGACTACCTTCAGCTTCATAACCATACCCCAATTGGATATGCCATAATCTCACTGGTTTGGGTGCAATTAAGACTCTTATAAACAAAAAAATAATAGTTTGATGTTTTTTATAACGCTTTTTTCATGAGAATATCACCTTAAATGCGCTTCGCAACTTAATTTATCTTACCTACAACTTGTAAAGTCAAAAAGATAAGAATGAACTCATTTTAGCATTAGTTGCACAACGCTAATCACACTAAACACTAACAAAATCACTTAGATATCTTAGAAGCCTTAGAAATAAAAAAAAACCTTAATAATAAATCCATTATCAATTAACCAAAAATATTAGCTTTCAGTCCCTTCTTAGACTTGTTCCCTTTCATCTCCTCCCCACATTTTTTAATTATCCCCAGTTGCACCTCCACCCCTCCCCCACTTCAACACTTAGTAATTTATTATGTTAACCCATTGTTGTGTAATGTTAAGTTTATATATATTGCACTGAGGAAGGAACGGCTGTTGCGAAACCGATCGATGTATATTAAAAAATATGCAAAATAGATTAAAGAGGTTACAATACACATAAACATATATGTTTTGCTGGTCATGTTGGTAGGTAGGTAGGTACTGCGTTATTTAACAAGTTTTCAAGTATCATCCTACAACCAACTACAAACAGAATTAAGCACACGATAATGATGTATTTTCATCCCTAAATAACCCCTTCAGGCATGTATTCCCAATCCAAAAATTGAATGAACTCTCTTGTCCATTCAATTTATTTATTAAAATGTTTTCAAATATGTCCCCGGGATATGTGCGAAGTGGCCGTACGCTGCACGCTGACTCGGGACATAAATCAATACAAATCATCGATGGGAAGTGCTTTAAAGTTTCAACAAAGAGACTGCACGCTTTTAGTCGATATGTGATTCGATTTATAACGACGGGGTTTTAATTGTGCCATCTTATATTAGGTACCAGTATTCAAAGTGTTAAGGGCCACCAACAATAATTTATTTTAGATAATATATTTATTAAATTTAAAATTACTTTTTTTTATTATTTAAATAATGAATTTTTACTTAAAACATTTTTTTTCTAATTTTTTTTTTAATTAAATGCAAATTATCATCTATATATCGATGGCCCAGCGCACACTTGTGTTATTAACAGTTTCAAGAAAAAACAGTAACGTGTTAAAAACATTTATTAAGATTACTCCCTTAAAAATTTTCCGATTTGTTTAGTCGGAAATTTACACTGCTTATTTCATCTAGAATGGATAAAAATGCGAATGTTCACAATAATTTTGTTGCATTATATCTTCTAATATCTACCATGTAGGTACTCAATTCGCACAAACATTAATGTAACAATTTTGTTCTCTCTCTATGTAATCTTGTGTTATTTTTATTACTTTGTAACTTTATTAACCTCAACACAGACTTGTCCTAGTGAAGTGAAAAATTCTAACGTAAAAAAGATACAATGTAAAGAAACAATAAACAATTAACATGGATTATTCTTATAAATTTTAATATTGTACTTAACACATACGTGCGGTAGGCCATCGATATATAAAATAAATGTTTCATTGTTTGTGTCTTATAGACGTTAAAACTACTGGAGGGATTTCGCTGAAAATTTCAAAGTTTGTTCTTATTAGTGCCAAGAGTGTTTAGACAGTTGTTTGAATTGTATAATGTGAAGGGGACGCTTGAGGAAACATTACACAATATCTCTGCAAGGGAATGAGATGCAGAATCGAATTAAAGCCGATATGCCACCGACGGGAATTGAACCCGCGCCTTCTGATGTCCGGTCAGGTGCTCTGATACCACTGAGCTACGTCGGTTTATTTCCAATACGCCAAATACTTCAATATGTACTAGTACTTAAATCAACAATTACTGCTCACTATATTTTTTCACCTGTAACCCACCAACTTTATTTTGTAGGAAAAGCTTTGTAAGTGCTTAATTTCTCGCTAGATGGCGTCGAGACATATTATATTTACATTTTTTGGTGAAATATTTTGACTTGTCAAATATTGTTATTTTTTTAATGATAAACTAAAGTTAATAAGACAAGGTTTGTTATGCATAGCACAGAGGATAACAAATTATTATAAGCAATAATTAGTCGCTTGAAATATTCATACAAATTGGCCATTGTAATAATATTTATACGTGAAATTCACACCTGTGTAATTTCGTCCTAACATTGTAGAAATCACATCTGTCAATGAATTTATTTATGCCTCATAAAATTATTCCTTTCCAATACTTTAAGAACCACTGAGCAATGATTACCGAACACAAGTTTTGTCAACTCGCGAGGGAGTGAATGTTGATTTATTGAATGACAATAATAATTAACAATGGTGTTCAATGGTTTTGAAATGGAGCGTGGTCTAGTGACGAGGACTCTTCTACAACCTTCAGCTGATGCCTTCATTTGATTTCAATACTTAATGACCTGAGAGGCTGGTGACATTTATATTATTGATTCTTGATTGTCAATGATCGTGGGAGACTGTTGGTCTCAATATACCGCAAAATATTTTACATTCATCTCTGCAAAATATATTTATGTATCTCGTTTTGGATGTGCAATTTTTTTTTAAATTCGTGCTTACACGGAGAAAAAATAGTATTGATAATTTATTAACAATTTCTCAATCACAATTATTGGTAAACCAGTTAAATACAGGATTGCAGGACCTTAACGAAAGACTCAATAGGTTTCCTGATAAACTTTTAGTAAAGTACGAATATGCAAATATTAATAATATAAATAATTTTTCATTATACAGATGAAATGTACTGATACGCTACTGAGGTCCTTGTATAGCTAATTGGAATTCACAATGGAACTTAAAAATATATAGTAAATTGAACCTACCTATGTATGCTAAATATGGATATTCTTTCGATGTGACTGTTTCAATTGTACTAGTTTGATATATAACGCTTATACTGCAATTATATTTTTATTTTTTCAATTCTGTTATATTATCTTAACCATATCATTGTATGAAGTGTTGTCTGTATGTACCTGCTGACAAACTGCAAAAGCAGGTTTAAATTGTAAAATAAAAAATAAAAAAGGCAAATACAGGCGCACGAACACGTGTTCCGATATATTAAGGATTTATCAGGAAACGGCCTGCAATACCGTTTTAACCGGATTATCAATATTTTAAAGAGATTCTTAATAAATTATCAATAATCGTTTTTATCCGTGTACAAATAATTTTTTTTCTTATATATGCATAAAATAATCATTTTTCGAGTGACCCTAAAACACACTCTGGAAAAGGCAGATCTTTAATCATTCTAGACATAAATGTATTGAAACATTACTTAGGTATGTTTCATAGTTTTGTGTTACACAAAAGTCACTACTGCCCAGAGCCAGTGAGACTACGGTATCCCTAATTGGAGTTTGCTGTGACGCTGAAGGGAACGGGGAAGGGAAAGAGAACAAGGGAAAGGGGACAATTGAGAAGTACCTGGCTATTCCGATCTGCAACCCAAATACTAATAAGTACTAAGTGGTACTAATGGTATAATATTGAGTTAAGTCTTGTAGTAAGTTAAGTGTATTAAGTACTTATTGTAAGGAAATAAATACGAAAAATAAGAGATTTCTTACAGTCAAACTGATTGTTAACTTTTGTAAGATTTGTGTAAAATACAATTTAATCAAATTTAGGTTTTCGTTTTTTTTACATTACTATATAGGATTATTTGCTTATTTCATCCTTGGGGATGCTGTGTGAATGGTCTATGTAGAAAAGAAAGAGGAGTTAGTTCTGGGAAGGGAAAAGGTAAGAAGGTTGGGTAAGAATCTGGGGGTCAGTGTGTCCAGGAGTGACGGATGTACGAATCCATCCCTCCCACTGCGGTGCAAGGCGATGTTCTGAGAGTCCTCTTGGAGAGATCATAAGATCTCCCTAAACCAGTCTCTCTTGAACCGGCCTGCCACACAATTGGTGGGCAGACGCATCAATCACCAAGACCCAGAGAAACCTCACCCCATGAACCCGGGCACCCCTGTTAAGTCACCAAACGTAGCGAACCACATGGGCTGACTATGGCAGAGGTGTTGATTATCCAATAAATTGTTCCCGGGGCAACTCTACCCGTACCCGCCTCCCAAATTATTTAATTATTAATGAAATTATTTTTGAAATTTGAATATAAGGCATTTTATGATACAGAAATCAATATCACTAGATAAGTACTGAGGTACGATCCTGAAATTGTACGGGTACTTCCTATGAAGTGATATTTGAGTTAGTCAATGAAAAACCGAAGAGAGATGTTAAAAATACAATACAACTTGTCATCACATCATTCATCATCACTTATAATGACTTTATATTACTTTTCAAAAGCGTGTTGAATTGCCATTACTGAGTTGCCATGTAACCAATAATGTTAGTTTAATGAAATGAAATACTTTGTATACACCATTATTTAATCAAAAAAATCTACATGTTTCGAAACCAATGGTTTCTTCATCAGGATAACTCAATAATCCCGACGCAGAAACCATTTGTTGCGAAACATGTCGACTATTTTGATTAAATATTGATGTATACAAAAATTTAAATATCAATGCCACAAAGCGAATTTACGATTATTGAAGAAATAATAATATAGTATTAATTTCATAAGATCTATCGATACTAATTATCTGTATATTTAAAATAAGTGTAAAAGTTTTATGAATACTCTTATTTTTTATTTATTTAGGAAATAGACAATTGTACATGTGAATAAATTTTATTTATTTAGGAAATAGACAATTGTACATGTGAATAAATTTTACATTTTAGTTGAGTATAAGATAAACCAGTTCCGTTTACAATCTTTTTTATAGTTACAGGTTAGGAAGAAAATAGATATTTAAAGACATTGGTAAAAAAATGATTAAAAGAATAGGCGAACAATAAAAAAATAATCGTTGTGATTAAGGTACATTGTAATGTTAATTTGTTTTTTAAAGTTTTTAGGATACAGTAGAAAATATCTTAAAGAAGCCATATTGTAAAACATAATAAGATATCACCAAAATTTCATTTAAATAATAATAAAAATAAAGGTATGGTAAAGTAGTAATGCGATTTCGCTTAATGTAGACAAAAAGTGTGCGGTGTAAATTTAACCTCTTACGAGACGTATGATATGCCTTAACTCGATTAAAAGTAATTTGTTTACTGGAAGTTATAAGATTAAAGAATAGTTTTAATTTGTGTATGCTACATAAAAATGCCAAATGCAAAAAGAAATAAAAAGAAAAATGATTGGAATATTTGAAAGGAGTCATGCTATTTTGTTTATATCTGCCTCAGAGGAAATTCGAATAACCGGAGAACCATAATTTTTTCTCATAAATATATAACAGTTTTTGTCCAAAGGTATTTATAATTTTTTTCACTTTTAAATTGTGTTTTTTTTATAATTAAATACTTGTGTTTCCATTGTAATCGGACATTCTCTTGACAAACTGCTTCGTTGCAGATTAACAGGATAGTATTTTTGAAGAGAAATAAACAAATAAATAGATTTGATTCCAAGAGATACAGCTTATCTTATAAGTAACAACACACTACCATATCCAACTATATAAGATCCCCACAAGATTAGTTGTTTGCACTTAAAAATAACAACATATTCAGAAGACATCCACACAATTAATACTTGATAAGGTACCTATGTTTTCATTAGGAATTATTTATTCCTCCTTCTAGTGTAGTGGAAAGTGGTTTGTGATTTATTTCTGTAACCAAAAAAACTCTGTAATATTTTGATAATTGGTATACGCTTTCCTGATTTGTTTACTTGAGACGTAATTGCTTTGGAGCTTCTTAAAAAAAATAATTACACATCTCAAGCAAGTATTTAGACTACATCGGAGCAATTATCTCCATCGAATAATGACAGGTAATAAACTTGTAGGGAATAGAGGTCGTATTAATAAAAAATGCATGGGAATTTTGTCACAATGCTGGTGACAATTAGTTTTTTTTTGTTTTCAATTGCTTGACGGAAAAATAACAAGTGATGTTTTTAGAGAAAATTATCTGTAATTTTTCTTCAATATTTAAATTATTTTTTCAATCGTTTAATGGACACATTTGGTACTTTTATTAAATTAGATAGCTAGTTAACAGTTGCTCAAAAAATCTTATTTCATATTGATAAACAGTTTAAAATGTCGACTTAAACTGCATTATGGGCTAAGCTGACACCAAATGCATTTGAAAATCAAATCTCCTGGCAATAAAAATGCAATTATAATAGTTAGCCCGACAAATTGTGGAACAATATGTTATTTATCAATGACACGATCCTTATATTAGATTAATTCACTCCAAATTACCTTTTGCATATGTTGCATCTGTTTCAATATAGTGTAAGTGTAGTCCGTTTGTAAAATAGGGGTGCTTTGTTACAAAGAATAAAAAGGCACTAACTTTTGATTTGACTTAACAGTCGACAGAATCTATTTAGATACCAACCGGCTTCACCTCATTTTCAAGCAAATGAAATATTTTTATTTAAAAAAAAAATTTAAATATTTAATCGTTGAAGAAAATATATGCGATTCTCAAACGCACATGTGAAAAAAAATCAGAAAAAGCTACGGTCTGAGATGCGACCATATCCCTTTCTGATTGTTCTATTTCAGATGTTCGTAAAATAATCGTTAATATTGTCTTCAATGATTAAATTAACATATTTACTTATTTATATATTTATTTATTTAACGCCACAATGTAGGTGGTACAATTTTAATGACAGTTTTGAAACATAAGAAAGAAATAATAAAAATAAAATTACATTTAAAAATAATATATGCAAGAAATAAAATTAAAAATAACAAGAACAAAAATTAAGAAATACAGCGATTTGACTGGTTTACAAAAATATAACTTCCATTTAGGAATAGTGTTGAAATAAGTCTTTTACGTAATCCACAAAATTCGCAAAGTTAATATTAAATATATCGACATCACCTAAGTATTGGTTTCCCATAGTGTGAAACCGTTGTATTGGGGAGTTCGCAATGTAATAATTGTGCTTATGTGTGTTGCGGTGGAATAATATTATGTAAATGAAGAATTTAGCGGTCCATAGCTCATGACGAAGATATTGGCTGAAACTTACATTTAAAGCTTAAGTAACTTCTAAATTGAAACATACACAATTTAAAAAAATCTTGTTAAATAAATTAATAATTGAACTGAATTAGTTAGAAATATGTTCTTTTCATTCAATCTGTTATTTACGACAAAAAACTATTGTGCACAACTGCTTTGAAATTCGATAAATTTGTGTTTTTAATTTTTTTTTCGTTCTTTAAAAACGGTTCCAATCATTATTTAATATTAAAAATTATAGTTCTAAGCGCGAACGAACTATATTATTATTATTTTCCTAGATTGATCGGTGACAAACAGTGCCAACTCCAGACCAATTAGATTACCTTGAGTGGGGGAGGTGTAATAGGAATGACTAGGGGGGCTAGTGACTACTTTACCGAGTTCACCCCATAAAATAAAAAGTTTGTAACTCTAGCCGCCCGGTGTAGAATTATTATCATTGTAGAATGCTAGCACAGTAGATAATACGGATAATATGACGCAATTAGCGGCAGCGCCAACCATATGGCGCTGTTTTACACTGAAATGCAGGGCTGAATCAGTCCGTACCAAGAACGAAAAACAAGAAATGCTAGAAACCGGTATTCATCAAGGATGCTATTAAGGACTCCTTTAGTTTATCATTAATTTCAACTACATGTTATTGAACAATAGTTAAGTACAATTCAATTAAAAGTGGCTATCCATAACAAGGTATTCTATTATTTACATTGGCTCAACACAGGAGGTCCTGAGGAAAATAATTCCCCACATCATAAGTCACCTTTGGGGATTTTGCGTGGATGGTATTTTTAGGAAAAGAAGGAGATGAAGTTCTGACAATGAAAAGGTATAAAGGGTGGGTAAGAATCTGGGGCAGTGTGTCCAGGAGTAAGGGAAGTATGAATCAATTCCTCCAACTGCGGAGCAAGGCAATGTTCCGAGAGTATCCTGCTGGAGAGTTAAAACGTCTCCCTCAACCAGCCTCTCCTGATCCGGTCCACCACGCAGCGTGTGGGTAGACGCATCCGCTGCTAAGACCTGATAAAACCTCACCCCGAGAACCCGGGCACCTATGCTAAGAAACCAAATGTGGCGAACTACTTGGGGTCACCTATGACAGAGGTTATTCAATAAATGGCGATGGGACCCACACCAGTAACACAAAATTGTTTGTTCAGATGTTGTCGTCATACGTAGCCAGTAACTCAAAATCTTAAGCGTTTTAGTTATAAAAATATTTATATAAATGTATTTACTTAAAATAAAAATAAAAGTTTTGTGGTATTTTTTCAACTGTAAGAGAGATTTTTTATAAAAATGGTGAGGAATTCACTATCAGTAATATATATTTTTTTAAGTCTGTCAATTTGCAATCTGTTTTTAGAAATACACATTATTCTTATCCAGAATGCAAGCTAATACCTAAGTACATGTACAATACTAATAATAGAATTCTATATTATCATTACTCTTATTACACGCTATTCAATGGTGTTTTGCTCGGCAACTGCCTCTGGAATACCTACGCCGTACACTGAATTCTAAAGCAATAGCCTGCTATGTCAATGAAAGGAAACGGGGTTAGTTTTTTTTCCTCAAATCAGTTCTTCGGAGAAAGATACATAAATACGCTACTTTGTACTTTATTAAAAACGAATAAACGCACCTGCGTGGGAACGTTTCGCTAACAATGGAGGGAACGGCACAAATTATATGTTTGATTTAAATGCTGTGGTTTGATCTTATACAAATTTTCTTAAATTACGCCAATGTTATTCTAACAAAAGGTTTGAAAGGTTTTCTGTAGAGCATCTATAGGGTGGAATTTTGCTTCTTCTACAGATATTCTCGACCGTTTTAGTTTCTTTCTAATTGATTCTAGTTCTTAGACCTAGATTCGGCTTCAATTTTCTTCTATATGGTCAGTTCATCTATTTATTAGATTATAGCTTCTGTGTCGCATTCACTGACACACATACTTCATCATTTTTGATGTTCAATAATTATATGATTTAAGATTTTCACGGCCAAAAGTATTTTTGTCATTTGTTTTTGGGGTGTTATGCCGTGTTGCGCTAACTCCTTCTTTAGCCAATTTTTCGGACAGCATTGCAGTGTCCATCATCAAGTGAAGGCCTCGAGGAAAATAATTTACAATGTTATAAAAAATGCAAGCATTTTTATCCCAAAACACACATCTGCCCTGATGATGAACAATGCAATGCTGTCCGAAACGTTGGCTAAAGAAGAAGAAGTATTTGCATTAACACCACACAGGTGGCCCTTAGGAAAATAATTTTCCTAAGAGTCAATGTCATATTTTGGATTGCTTTGTGGAGGATCTTTTTAAGGAAAGTAAGTTCTGGGAAGGAAAAAGGTTTAATGGGATCAGTGAGTCCAGGAGTTACATAAATCTATCCCTCCCGCTGCATCGCTAGACGATGGGAAGAGAGACCTCTTGGAGAGGTCAAAGGGTCTCCCCAAACCAGTCTCTCCTGATCTGGCCATGCTACACATCTAGTGGATAGGCGCATCCTGAACACACCTCACCCAACGAACCCGGGCACCTCTGCTAAGTCACCAAACGTAGCAAAACACTTGGGGTGACCTATGGCACAGATTTTGGTCATTGAATAAATGGATCCCGGGGCTGCGGTATCCAAAGCCGTCTCCCACACTGACTGTTGACTCAATATGTTAACTAACGTAATCTCCAGATTATTCTACGTAGGTACGCTTTCTGACAATCAGCTTTAGACATAGGCCTCCCTATAATCAATCTTGTGGTTCTCATATATTTATCGGTGACTTTCTCGTTCATCGTCAAATAATCATTACAAAACGCGCATCTAAAATTAAAACAGTATTTTTTTCTTCATTCGTAACACATAGCTATTACAACAGGTGTCTCGAATCCCCAATACCTACTCCAGAAATAAAATTGAAACGAAAAGGCTACCTTAACCTTATTGACGCAAACGCAATAAGTTTTTACTAAAGTTAAAATATTTACCATATTTATTCGCAAGATAATGCGTAATATTAAACGCCACACTTCGATAACAATATTTTATAACCAGATCATATATAATATCCAGTCATATTTACGATAGAAATCTAGGATATCAGTTTCGACATTCAATCACTTTTCAAAGGGGTGTTTGAGGTCGTAAACAAAAGTAAATAAAATGCTAAGCGCCGCAATAAAAGGTCCAATCGGATAACGGGAGGCGCAAGTGTCAGAACTGTGATGCGACCAGGAGCAGGATTTTAATCCTGTATTTACGATGGACCATTTGGTTTCGAGGCCCGTATGAGCTGTTGTACATACAGGTGCAGGGATTGGCAACAGTTCACAGAAAAACGAATATTCATTGAGGTTTAATTTATCTGTAACTGCATGCTTTTATGCACTTCTTATACTTTATTTATTTCAAAGAAAATTGACATCGGATGATACATTTTTAATGTAATTTCATCCACCATGCTAGGGATGTCCCTGTGTTATGGCGGGTGAAGTTTACAGATTGAAGAATTTAATAATATTCACAATAGTTAGTAATTTAACTATACAATTCCGATTCAGTTTATATTTTATGTGATAAATAATTAATTAAGCATTGAAAGTGCTATTTTTTATATGAATTAAATCAATTGAGGAATGTGAGATATGTGTGGAGGGAGATTCGAGGGTTAAAGAGTAGGATGTATGGGTGATGTCGTTGAAATGTATTGCAGAAGTGAGGATCCATAGAGTTATTTGTGTTTTGAAAGTGTGCAGCGGACTTTCTTTTTTAAGGATATCAGGGAAATTTTTTAAGGTTTTGGGAGCTAGGTAGGTGGATTGTCTTTGTGCTGATGTAGTTTGAGGTTTAGGTACATTGTAGTGTCGTTTGGTTATATTTCTAGTAGTATGATTGTGCTGTAAGACTGTTTATTTATTGTATTTGTACAAGAAATGTATTAATTTTGTTAAATTTTAAATGGAGTTGACGTTTACTTAAGACATTTTAATCAATAAAAAGTCGGATTGAGGAATATCTTGTCGGTCGCTTATTGATAACGCTTATTACCATTTTTTGAGCTTTTGCAGAGGATCAATAATTTTTTTGGTCACAACCACCCCAAATGATTATACCGTATGCTAATATGGATTGAAAGAGAGCATAGTATACTGAATTAAGTGTTGTAGGAGTAAGGATATTTCTGAGAGTTCGAAACACATAAAATAGCTTGATCAGATTCAAGTTGTTAGTAATAAAATTGTAAAATTGTATAAATATGATAGAACGCCATCTATTTATGAAAATGAATGTTTCTTTGTTTGTGCCGTACACGTTTCTATGTCATCTATCTGATCTCAAATAAAATTTCGAAGTTTGTTCTTATTAGTGCCAAGAGTGTTTAAAAAGTTATTTGGTAAAAGTAGTCGGGGACTTAACGCATTAACTCTGCACTAGAATGAGATACACAGTCGAATTAAAGTTGACATAATGTTGTTTTTAACAGTAATAATGAGAATTTCACGATAATACATGAAGGTAGATACAGTTGGGGATGCCCGAGGAAGACTTTAATCAACTTATTATTTGTGGTAAAAGGAGATGAAAGACGAAAGAGGTGCAAAGAGGATATATGATTTGGAAGTGCATGGTTAAACAGGTTGAGGACGTCTAAGTGAAGCAAATACTTATTACAATACAATAATATTATTTCCATTTAAAAAATGCACCCACTTTTCAGGTACTCTAGAACTCACAACCTCAAAAATTTACCCCGAGTTTACGCTGGGTATACGCAGGTATTTTTTTAATAAAATCAAGGAGAATAGAATAAGTGCTTCCTATTGTTTTTATGCAAAAAGTAATCAAAGTGTTTATTAAATGAAAATATTGGCTTGCCCTGGTTTTCGAGATGATGAAGAAAAAAGAAAACAATTTTAAGAATTTCATTTGAAATATTGTATTGAAAGTTTTTTTACTTTCTAAATTAATATGACACCATAAAGTGATTTTGCTGTTATTGAAGAAGTGATTTTAATAATTATGACGGGTCTGAAGTATTAATGTAGGTACCTACGTATTTTAACAAGCATCAAAAAAAATTCTACATTTTTATTGATTTACATGGAAGTTTTTTATAAGTAATTTCGATAAAAAATTTAATTTGAGAGAGAATTGAATGACATGTACATCATGATGTATCTAAAATCTACTTTAAAAATAGTGTATTTAAGATGGTTATGCAAATATAAATGCTATTTTCTTTGTGACAAATCGCATGCAAGATTTAGTAGCCAATGGTTACCTCCGCCATCTCTAAGGGCAGCCGCCCTTCAGATTTCGCTGCTCAGCTGGTATCGTTGCCTTTATGACCTCGTAAAGGGAATTTGATAAAATTGGTGCGGTCCGATCTACACTTGGTGTATGTGATGCAGCAGTGTAAAGGCCGCTTAGGGCAAGCGACTTAGCGAGACTGACAATAGATAAAGGGCTGAGATACATGCCATTGTACCTACACTTCAATAGAAGGGCTAGGAAGGATTAGAAGAAGAAAGGATTATCATGTATCGTGTAAGGTAGCTAAATAAAAGGCTGAATAAACGAGTGTCTTTCTAGATTTGGATGGTAGTCAAGATGGAAAGATTACCTGACAACATTACAATTATATGGTATTTTCACTATTTTTTTTATTATCGAAAAAAATTACGATGTTGAAAGTATTTTAATTTTTTTATGTTAAAATGTTAAAATATTAATGAAGGCCCGTACAGGTTTCCTAATGATTTTTTTTTTGCAAAATTCGAATGTACTATCACAATATAGGAACACGTGTTCATAAAAATCATATGTTTTTCGTATTTTGTAATTATTTATTTACACCTGTTTCGATATATTAGGAATTAAATAAAAGTTTATCAGGATTATTTTTTAACCGGATTACGGACAATTTGAAGAGATTTTTAATAAATCAGCAATCCTCATGTTACTCCGTGTGAAATTTTGTTTTTGTGTCAAATTTAAGGAATTGATTATCAGCATCAACGGCGTTATTGAAGGGGTTAAATATGTATAATTATGTATGTATCCGTTGCGAATAAGATATTCCTAAATAGGAATTGAAATCTTAGTACATTTAGCTACAAATTGCACTCAAGAAATACAAACCACACTTCCTAGCCGAAATGAATTGCGAAAATCCTTCCAGTAAACACAAAACACCGGTTATAGAGTACCCTCAAAAGCTCCTAGCTTCGACAGACACAAAGCTCGTATCGTAAAAAGCAACGAGCGAATTATGTAAACTGTTAAAGAAAATATGCCAAGACAAATAAAAATTCAATGAAATTCTTTTGTAAGGGGGTGAGTACCAGTATTGGGGTGGTGCGTACCATGAACCTATCAACCCCACAACTGATGATAACACCCTTCCTAATCAATGTTTATGTGGCAGTTTATTGACGAGCGCGGATTTTTTAATCCCGAGTAAGAAAGGGAAGCTTATATTATTTGACTGACAGTAATATGATCCGTATCACTTGTCGCTGGGGACAAGCACTGATTTAGTGACGGGATTATTAAAAGTTTGCCATATGGCTACTTTTGAAAACAATATCGACTCTCAAACGAAAAATGTGAAACAGAAAAGATTCAGTCGCATCTGGGAATCGAACCCAGAAACAATCCTTACCGGGAAAGTGCTCTTACCACTGATCTAATTTAGCCACATTGACTTACGTAACTTTTAACCGCTTCCAATATTATATTTATTTTCTTATAGCACCTTGTAAAAAATGAAGATATTATTGACAGTTGTCAGTCGATGTATAAAAGAGTTAAGAATGACGCAAGTTGATATGGTCGAAATAACTCAGTTGTCAGAACACTTCCCGGGCAAGGAAAAGGTCCTGGGTTCAATTTCTAGATTCGACTGAATCGTTTTATGTCTATTTTGTTTCACATCTTTCGTTTGAGAGTCGTTAATATTGTCTTCAATTATTAAATAATACAATTCGAGATTTTACTCGTTAAGTTATTCCACTATAAAAATATATTAATACTCTAAGATGATTTTTTTTAGATGTATGTTTTTAAATCGGATGATATGTAATCATTTTATATTAATCAGATCTAGTACCTACCTTTTATACATTTGCATTCACCAATGGTAAATATATTCAAAATTATTTTAATTAAAGGCTAACAATCAGATCCTACGAATAACCTGACAAAAATATTCTAAATTATCCTACTAACATCATTATAATCGGAAAAAGTTTCCATTTCATTTTAAATGTGTCCCGATTCTTTCAATTAATTACTGAGATCATTTCCGAAAGACATTTTCCTAAAACGAATTCATTGAAATTCATCCCGTTACCGTAACCAAATTATCACAATAATTTCAACCTTTTCTCATTAACCGTGATTACTTTCAAATTTCACCCTTAACCACCCTCAGCCACCTGCTCTCACCATCTTCGGCTATCAGCGGCGGAAATTTTTAATTTTTCTCCCAACAAAGGGTTAATAGGGTAGTTAGGGTTTAAGGTGGTGCTCGTTCTATTTAACGGAGGCTCTGCCATAGAGCCAGAGGGCTGAGGGTGCAGGTCCCTACAAGGGCTCAGGACTATTTCAACCCCCGCAAAACAGGGCCCGGGGATTAATAATAGGATATTAAGTCTAAGTTACGATATGTCCTCGAATGTAGTTAGTAGCAGAACAATATTGAACGGTGTACTCATCTATTCAGTTGTTGGATGAAAAATATTTTCCATTATGACTTTTTCGCAGTTCTTTTTAATTAAAAATAATCAACACTTTGTTATAACCATTTTTCTCCCGTAGGGGTTGGCAAAGAGGATTTACCACCAAACAATTCTGTCTTTGCACACACTCCTTGCTTCATTCACATTCATACATCATCTCATATATTCTTTTATGTTATTTCTAAAAAAGTAAGCGTTGCTAAATAACTAAGTTCTAATACTAAGTGTCGATTATTTTTAGTTAAATTGGTTATGCAAAATAAGTTGCTGTGTTTAAAGGATTGTGGACACGGGGAGGAAGAATATAGACAAAATGTTGCAACCTAACAAAACTTAACCTTATATGATGTTTTTTTCTGTATGTTTTACCACTAGACATTTTTCTTGTATAATGTTATGTTTTTCTTCTATTATTTCACTTGTATACTCTTCCTTATGTATACTTTGCCTCTTGTATACTTTGAACGTTTACAAAAATTACTTAGTAAAAAAATCAAATTTATAATTCACACAAATTATTATGTACAATGTGACCTTAGAACGAGGCACCCCAGTAAGGTCAAATTCTTCTTAAAAAATGTAAAAAAAAAAACAAATTTACTTTTTAAACTACGCAAATCAATTCAATTTTTTTATTCATTGATTTCATCAGAGAAAGCATCTGGTGGTGTATGTTTTTCACTGTTAAAACACATTTGAAACCATTATCATCATAATGCTGAAGGAGGGTCAAAATACTGTACCTAAATAGTTTTTTGACAACCTTCGAAAGTAGACCTCTTTATAAATATATGACCAGAATAATATTACTTTTTTCTTTTGACATATGAAGCAGATACTTTGTGATGTGACATTATAATTTAAAATAAAACAATAACTTGGTAACCACCACTTTTTTATTTTTTATACTTAATGCCGACCGGGTTTCGCTATATCCGTAGGTACTTCAGGGCTGAATAAATACTGTATTACTCTTAAAAAATCTTAAATCAAAAAAGTTTTCATTTTAAATTACTTTTTTTCCGTAGGTTATTATTTTCACATTTTTAAATTGCAAAACTGAAAGATTTTCAACAAACCTTAAAATCACCGCCACTGTCTTCAATTTAAATCGACTATCCTCTTTCTTGGAATCGTTTCGCTTGATTGAAGTGTGCAACCCTTTCACTGTAATTATACGTATTTAGTCCCGGGGAAGCCCGCACCATTATTCGGCGCCCGTCGTTAAGGGGTTAACTTGATTTGCAATATTGCCGTGTCATTCTTTGTCATAGTCTCAGATGTTCATCGCTAATTGTTACAAATTTTCTTCTTGATAACTGTTCTAAGCTGCTGTATTCAGCAGTTGATGGGTATTTGAATAAATTGAGAAAAAAAACGTAAATACATAAATACGTACTGTTCCTAATTCTATTACTGTTCGAGTAAAACTTGCTTCAAATTTTAATATTCTGACGGCCTACGTGGATGATGGGTAGGCCTATCGACAAGCAAACAGAAGGTCGCGGGTTCAAATCCCGGCGTGCGCAAGTAAATTTTGTTGTATGAATTTATGTTTTTTAACAATTTAATCATTTTAAATAATATGTAGTATACTTGCGGCACGTTCCATAGTTGAACTGAGATACCCTCAGTATCGCCCTGGTGTAAGACCACCATTCATAATTGAAACGTTGCTTGAATTTAGCCTATTTGGTGTGACCAAATCTGAATAGCCAGGTACTTTCCCACCCATCCCACCTCCTTCGCCTCCCAATTTTCAGCTTCATAACATAGCCCGATTGGAGATGCCATAGTCCGTTTGAACTTTAAGCGTAGTTGTAGATGAATGACGTGACAAGCAGGAATATCATTTTGGCTAAAATTGAAAATCCTATTCAAGTTCTGTTATTATCCAAGTACTGTCAAACAATAGGCCCATGAAGAAATAGTAAAATAACATGAAATTTTACGAATTTTGTGAAACAACCCATCCTTGATAAATGTTGGTACACACTTAGAGGACAGTTTCGGTCGATCGAACATGTTGACTTGGAATCATGCTCGTCGTTGCGTCCACACGCTCGAACAGCTCGACACAAGACATTATATATAGATAGGGTGGTCCATCGGGTAAACCGGATTTAATTTAGAAATGAAACACCGTAAATTATTTAAGTAGATATGTTGACATCAAATATGGAATACGATGTCGGCCATGGCCGCCTCGGCTATGCTGGCAAACTTTGGCACTTTAGATAAAATTTTCGAATACTTTTTGCAAGACAGTTCACTAAATTTTAGAAATAACGCGTTGGAACTTGTTTTAAGTTCTGAAATTGTTTGTGGTTCGTTAGCGTAAACCTTGGACTTTACAAAACCCAGGGGTAAAAATCGGATCGAGTCAAGTCAATGGAGGGAAATTTTAAATTCGGCGTGGATGGACTACACTATATACCTCTAAAACGATCAGTCAAATCGTAAATTTCTATCAAACATCGAGCAAGAATTGCGGCCTTATCTGAATTATCGGGCCGTTCGCTCGATGTAGAACGAAAAAGCATCACGCGATAAGGTACACACGTTGATACATGTTTGAATGAGCATAAACCATCGAGTATGAACGAACGTGGGTACATATTATGTAGCTTTAGTTTACAAAAATTGTCAGTATCAAATTATCCATTTGTCAACATTGTATTATCAGCTTTCAGCATCAATTATGAGCTACAGATTAGTGTGGTGATGTTGCCCGATGCAACCCCATCGCATCATAGGGATTGGGGTTTGAAATCTATTTTAGTCAAATATCCTTGATATTTATAAAAAAACTGTGCCTTACTTCTTGATTGGTCAATTTTGAAAAAATTACTTCATATAAAAGAATCATTCTTTCAAGTTAGTAAATGAAATTTAATATTGATATTATTAGTTCTGCAAAGTATTTTAGTTTGTTATTGTTGTGATTATTGCTATTTCGGCTTTCAAAGTCAAACTGAATATGAAACTCAATTTAAAATAATGAAAATACAAAAACACTTACAGAAATTAATATTTACATTATAAAAAATAAATTAAATCTAGTTCTAAGAAATAAACACAAACACAATTTTCAAAAACTTTCGTAACTACATATTTAACTATTTCATCGGTCATATCAGCAGAGGTACAGAATAAATATGATCATATTATGAAACACTAATTTTCGTATCTACGATTCATTTAAACGTACTTATCCCGTGATTTTTAATATGCATTATGTAAATTAAATAGATGCCTTACATCGTCATCTTACTCCGTTTAACTGTCCGGTTTATTTTGTGTAAAAGCTCTCAAAGCAGCGCCGCATTTCTCATTACAGATAAGCTTAATTTAATATAACAAAATAATTACCAGTTTCCGTTGTAATTTGTTAAATATTTATACAATCGTGTAACAGTTGATAGTCGGCAATATTTTAATCTCACAACGTTATGGCTGAAACACATTTATTCACGAGCAATCATGCTCATATGTCTGGATACAACTAAGGAACCACAAATTTATGACAGGTTGAATTTTTTTTAAATATTCCTGGGTACCTCTATAAAAAATATTTTCTTTAAAGTACCTTATACTTGTAGTTCGGTGAACAGAAGACCTCGCGTCCAAAAATTATTCTTCTAATTTTTTTCTTATTGAATATATCAAAACCAAAAAATCTCCTGAAATCATTAGATTTGTAAGCAGGTACTTAAATAACTACATACTTATTATTATGAACCGTATTATATTTGAACCAAAACCAAAAAATCCTCTGAAATCATAAGATTTATAAGTATGTACATAAATAACTACCTGCCTATAATTATGAACCGTATTTAAATTTGAACATTTTTGTATTTATTTCAAATAAGGAATTGTGCTATTTATCCATAGTAATGTCACAATCTCAATGACATGGCACGACAAAGCGAAGTAGTCTTGTTTTAACACGACCATTTTACATTCCATTTGTCAATTTTGTAATTTTTTTGTGTTCCGGTTCCGGTTCAAGATGGTGGCCGTGTTGGATACTACATTTTTATCCCGCCGTGTTCGCATGAGCGTGGTTCCTACTACGATCTGTCAAATTGTAATAATCAATATTATGGTACCTACCGCCCTAAAGAATGTTTTAAATAAGAATTATCATTGAGAAGGTAACATTTCTTTGCGTAAAGTATATGTTTCCTATGTTAGTATTTACATATTTAAGTACACCTACTTACAAGTGTTACGAATTCACAGGTAATTATGTTTTTGATTTATCAAATAAATATGTGTGGAGTTAATATAAAATATATATATATATATATATATATATATATATATATATATATATATATATATATATATATATATATATATATATATATATTATATATTACTAGTAATACGAGGTATAATAAAATTCACCAGTCTATCTTTTAATACAACTTAAACATTTGTCGCGAGATTTTTTCTCTATTTATTTTTATATAAATATTTTCACAATTTTTTGCATAATTATTACGTAATTTTTATATTAGCGCGCTCTATAATATGTGGATTTTCATATCTCCCTTTTAAACCATCTTCTTCTTCTTTTTGAACTCTTACTACTGAGCTTTAAGAGCATATTATCAATATTTATTATAACTTCAACAAATAGGAGTTTCCTGTAATATGAACACGACTGTACATATTATACGTATGACACGCCAGGCAGCGTTTAACAGCTTCAATGGTCCCATAAACATTCCCGGCTATGAACCATAAAGCCAGCACTAAAAGCCACACGTGACACCAAACAAATATATTTCTATTTTTAATTATTGTGGTCTCGACGCCATCACATCATCATCATTGCCTTTCGTCAACAGATGCAGTTATAAAACGCAATAAAAGAAGAAACGAGGAAGCTCATTTCGACTTATTTGTATTTTCCCGTCGGTTATTTCAGACGTTTCTGCTGAAATCGGTCGGCCATCTTGTCACGTGACACCATTTTAATGTGGGTTAAATATTCGACTCCCGCGGAGCTGCGGCGATTATATGTGTAATCAACCGATCATGTTATAGTTTCGGTGGCATCAAATACGATGGGGTAATGTCATTATCTAACTACTTATCGGAACTTGATCTTTTCGACATTAAGACTTGATGATACGTAGTATTCTGTAAACACCCGCTGTGTTCTTTTCCCCAGAACTATAAAGAGATTAAAGATCGTACTTGGAGAAATATGGAGAAAAAACAACAAATTAATACTGAAACGTGCAAGGATTTTATCTACTGTCGCTATTTCAAAGGTAGCTTCTCAACTTATTTAGGAAATAAAACATATTATTTTTTCTCTTTGTAACTTTTATCTTATGTATTCAGTTGACTGTGTTGAGGAGAAGCGATTTGTATTCGGTGTTTTCGAAAATAATTTGTTATTAGCATTGTCATATAGTAAACAATATTACAAAAAAATTATAACGTAAAAGAACAAAAAAGGAAGAGGAACGTAACGTGGCTGGTCGGATTTGGAAGGAATGGTTGAGGGATATCTTTTTACCCTTGCAGCAGGACTCTCTCGAGCCATAGCCTCGCAACGAAAGGGAGGAATTCAAATGTGTTTGTTACGTCACTCCCGGACAGACTGACTCCAAGATTCCTACCCGCCCTTCATGCCTTTTCCTTCACAGAACTTCCTCTTCTTCATTTCATTAAATAAAACTAAAAAAACCACACAGCATCCCCAAATATGTCACAAGATCTGAAAGAAATTATTTTCCTCAAGGCCTCCTGTATCTGTGATGTGAAATATTGCGAGGCAAAACATTGCAATAACATGTGAATGTATCGGTTCCATGATAACTCAACACAGTAAAAATTCAACACACTTTTAAAAAGTGATATAAAGTCATTAGAAACGATGAAAAAAAAGACCTAACCTAACCTACCTACCCTACTTAACCCAGTTAATAAAGTTTTTGTTTCATCATTTTCCATGACTTTAGGCTGGCCGCATACATACGTTTTCCGTATTCGATTTCCGAATTCGTTTTCCGTATTCGGAATTCCGTGAGACTAGCGCAAACGTTCGTTTTTCTTCATTCGGAATGTATAAACGTCAGTACCAGTGTTGCCAACAAGGGCGATATATCGCCATTTAGGCTACTCAGAGCGAGAATCGGCGCCGTAAAAATCTAAAAGGCGACTGGTCGCCAATTAAGCTACTTCAAAAACATCAATTTTAAACATGTCCCACCTAACAGCAAATTCGGCTACTTTACGCTACCTTATGTATGAGAAACGGCGATATTAGGTCAAGATCCGTTGGCAACACTGAATTACGAACGGAAATTTCCGTACGTTTGCGTCGGCACAAACAAACTGTATGCAATAGCTGCGTTCCACATGACGTCATTAGGTTTTTTCCATTCCGTTTCTCCGAACGCGCCGGCTCGCATTCGGAACGTGCGTAAGGAATTTGTTCCGTTCGGAACTAAAACGAACGTGTGCGGCAGTTAATGTATTTTCTACTGATTCAGTGCATTCGGATGTCCGAATACGGAAAACGAATTCGGAAATCGAATACGAAAAACGTATGTATGCGGCCAGCCTTATATAACTTTTTAAAGATGTGATGAATTATCATTGTGATGATTTATTCGGTCACCAAATGTATCATATATTAAACTCTTATTCTAGCATGTGACATGTACAACCTATTTCCAAAATCACTTTTTTTATTGTTCTCTCATATGTATTCCTAAAAACAGTTTCTTTTAAATACATACATTAGTTAATTATACCTCAGTTGTAATTTTTATTTAACTTTTTTGATACGAAGGTGAGAAACTGTTTTTTTCCTCTCCTGAACAAAATTTATTTTGCATATGGATCCTTTGCAGGAGATCTTCAATTATTGTTCGCTTCTTTTGTGCAACTCCTGTCGGAGACACGTATTGTTATTGTGCAACTAATGTAGAAAGTACGCAAGTACAAGCAAGTTATTATTAACACGCATTATTGAGCGCAAGTAATAAATCCAATAAGCAGCGAGTTAACAGTTAACTAAGCAATAATTCAACATCACATCTCCTTAATCTTAACACAGAGTTGTAATTTACAAGCAGACTCTCTAAAAATAAACCCGCCAGCCCTTCCGAAGTCTTCCATCTTGCTGTGTCGCCACCATAACAGTTTCCCTTGTATTTTCAGTGATGAAAAACTACTAACATTAAAACTTCAAATAAAATTAATACCGCAATTTTATGTGTTACAAAGCCCCGCAAATGGTCGACTGCAGTTTGTTCAAGCTTAGCATAGTCTAATATAGGGGTAAAAAAGCTCCTTAAAGTAATTCAAAGCCCTCAGTATAGAAGCTTAACCTAACCAATCCATCAGATATATAATGTGATGGTGATCTTGACAAATATATTGATGTCTTAAATTGGTTGATTTTATGATTTGATGGGGGTAATAAACTATAAATAAATGAATGAAAAAATTAAACAATTTAGTGCTTTAAGATTCTCATGGAAGTTTTTTTTGTAATATGTAGTTCGCTTTAAATATCCAATGACTTATTAGCGATATATCAAATATCGTTCAACGCTTCCTATACTATTTCATTTTAAAATATTCACATGTACATAGTTACCTATCTATATTGTTTATTTTTTTTATATATTATCTTCTCAAACTATCCTATCTCTCATTATGTACGTGTTGTCTTCTCTATGGTCATCTAAAATGGTTAAATAGTGATATTGATTTTTAAATTAATTTTAGATAAGAAATTTAGTAAATATTTTTTTTATTTATTTTACACTGATGAACCTGCATGTCTAGCATTTCACTTAACTTCACTCTGTAACCTTTCAATAATAATAACATAAGCGAATAGTTATAGTATACAACTTCTCATCTTCTAAGCACAAACAAGCATGTGCTTTATCAGAAGTGTATTAAATATAATGTAAATCAATTGCTTTTATTATTGATATAAAATTTATGGAGCAATGAACAGTAAAAAATAAATTATTACTATTGAGAAGCATAAGGTACGACCGCATTATAAAATCTGGAAGTTTGATTAAATAATGATTGTAAAAAATTACATTAAAATGGAGATTACTGTAATAATTACAAAAGAGTAGAAAACACTTTCAGCATAGCCCGATATGCGATGCGCGCTTCTTTCTTCCTTAGCCAACGTTTCGGACAGCATTACAGTGTTCATCTTAAGGGCATATGCGTAGATTGTGGTAAAGTGTGTGTTTACGTTCGTATAAGATATACCTTGTTGCGCGCTCCAATCCTCCTTGGGGAGGTATTTCAATATGATTAGTCGAAATGAATATGGTTTTCGGTGTTTAGTTTTAGTATATCCCTCAAGTACCGGATACCAAAGGTTATTCAGTTTAGCTCCGTCATCTCTATTAATGTTAACGGTTTATAGTGGATTACAATTGCCTCCGTAATTAGGCGTGCTCAATGCGTTTTGTGTCTTTGGGGCCGTTCAAGTATTACGTAAGCAGATTTATTACAATTATTTACCCCCTCTTCCCCCTTGTCACTAAAAGTAAGCAAAGTTCTTACCCCCCCCTCCCATGTTTACGTAAAAATTGGTACCTATATGCATTTTTCTGTTAATGTATTCTGTTTTTTAAGCGAGTACCTAAACGTATTAATTATTTGTGGGAATCCCCGAATACGTATTCGGTTTTCAAACACAGACAATGTGTGGGTTGCCAATGTGTAAAAAAAAATAACTACTGCTGAGCAGTGCTGACGTAATCACTATCTCGACCCCCCACCCCCCCATGTCATCAAAAATAAGCAAAGCAAAGACCCCTTTACCCCCCTATAGTGCTTACATAATACTTGAACGGCCCCTTTCCAGGACTGCAGGAACAAATCCAAACCTATATATTTTATACAGACTAATAACTGATGTAAATATTATAAAATTTTATAATTTTTAACTTAATGTACCTATATTTAAATTTAAAGATCTTTTCAATTATCTATCGCGTTCCTCCATTCCTTTTACCTCGTAATATTTTCAATTTTGGAAGTGATAATGGTTCCACTAATTTACTCGACACAGGTGTACCCTAGTGAGACAGATGTCGATAAATACAAGTAAAAACTTTATATTGATAGGTAAATAAATAAATAAATAAATAAAATAGAAGTTTGGGATATTTTTTGGTCTTCTTAAAAAATACATTTTGCTCAATTAAAATCTTGAGTCAAATCTGGAATTTTTTTCCAAAGAAATTGCATAAATTTTGTTAGGACTTATAAAACCTAGTATTTTTAATACTTAACATGTACATCGATTATCAAGGTTTAGGTCCAGGGGTAAACGAATTTATATATATCTTCCTTGTGCTTTTCCTCACAACGTTTACGAGGTGGCAAGTGAAGAATTGGTACCTACACCGTTTTATGGGCTGAACACAAATACTTCACGTGATTTAGCTTATACGGTGCGTTCATCCTTCATCCACACATCGTTAAATTGGGTGTTGAGTCAAATGTCTAGGACAAACACACAACAACATAATTGTAGTATCTCCTGTTTAGCTGTAGAAAGCAAAAACAAAATACGTAATATTCCTAGGCCTTATGATAGACCAGTGCCTTATAATATGGTCTCAACACATAATATGTTAAAAAACGTAGGGGTAAACTAAAATACATCTTGTGTGTTTGAGACATAGTAAAAAAAAAGATATCATTATAATGATATACTTTGCCTTCTGCCAATCAATAATATAATATGGCATTATATGATATGGTGGAAAAAACATACACAACTACTTAATCCAACACACAATCTTAACGCATACAAATTGAGCTTGCTTATGTATGTACTCGCAAAACTCGAAAAGTGATCGACCGATATCGCTTAAATTTTCAAAGTTAGTTTTTATTAGTGCCAGAAGTGCTTGAAGAGTTTTTTGAATGGTAGACGAATTCGGAGACGCCAGAGGAACACTTAAGGCGAAGCTTAATGTTAAATCACTATTCTCGATTAATCTTTATAACGAATTGGTTTTAACATTATGAATACCAAAAAATATGCTTTAGATAAATTGAAGCATTTCCTATCGTTTTCCTTGAGTAGAATTCAAATAAAAAATGTAGTAACTCAATATAAAACATAAATTTTAGCTACTAAAAAATGTATTTTTTCAATATAAATGTATGAACGCGTAAATGAATAGACTTTAAAAATGCAACATTTTGGCTAAGATTATCTATGACAGTTTCCCTTGATTAACTTTTGGCTTTCTTATATATTTTTTTTTAATAAATAAAAAAAACATTCTTGCGCTTGAAATCGAGCATTTCTAAACTCCTTTTGCAAAGCGATTTGAATGCCTATTTCCTATATTTGTGGCGATATAAGGCATACCAAGAATTTACACATTTTTAGCCTATAGCTTCCTCTTAACGCAATATCTCTTCACAGCAAGGAAATACTCAGTCAAAATAAAGTAGATGTAATGTAGTTTTTTAACGGTAGCATTGTGATATACAATAGTGAATGGTGGAAGATGTTGGAGACACCCGAGAAAGACATTAGCAATAGCTAAGCATCGCGAGTTCCTCAAGTTAATAATCATAATTTATAAAATCCACTTAACCCATAAGCTTATTCATCAGAACTTCTGTAATTTAAAGTAAGAAAAATAAAAGCATTATATTTTTACCATAGACGATAGCAAACTTAATTTTAAAAAAAAAGAAATAGATATCAAAATCATTTAAGAATAAATAAACGCACAATCTCAGCTTAATTGTGAGGGTACATCGCTTATAATATAATTATAAGATGAGTACTTTGTTCCGTAGAATAAAGAAGAAAACAAGAAAAGGCTTTCCAGATAATTTTTAATGCAAACAAATATGCCACTTACTTCGAACATTTTGGTTGCAGTTGGATAAAAATGTAGTAGGACAAAATAACGGCAGTACAGAAAGGAAAAAACATTTTAGTCGTAGTATAAAGACGATGAATAAAGTTGTAGTAGAACAAAAATAAATCATTAAGGCGATGCATCACCTCGTGTAACATTCGGAATCGGTCCACCAACAATAATATTCTTTATGTAGATGGCGAAGGTTGAAATTACCACTTAACATCTGTCTTAAAATTTATAGTAATAGTTATAATAATATTTTTTATGTTATAATAAAAAATATAAACTTATTCCTGTACAAAAAAAACCTGGAGGTATTTTTTTAAAGTTTAATTAATATAGATCATCTCTAAATAACTAAGTTTTAAAATTTTGTTGGGCATTGTCTTTGTATTTGTAAGCTATTAAAAAAATCAATTAATCACAAAAAATAAAAATAAATCAAAAATAAAAAAGCGGCTTGTTTTATTTTATTTGATGAATTTCAGGCACAGATACTAGTGTTTTACGATAATTTTCTAAATAACTTAATTTGCCACATTATACAATAAAATCATAGTAACAATAAAACCAAAACCGAAAAGGGTTTCGTAAGTAGGATATTTTGAACTATAAATCAGTTTTTATAGGCCTGATACTTCAATTTTTTCTGGGTTTATAAAAGACTTCTCAAAAAGTACTCGATTATTTCACAGGCAAAGGTGTGTTCTACTCGCTGTATTTAATTAATCTATTTATAATTTTTCAAAGCGATTAACTTTTCAGACTAAAACGCATGATTTTGTATTAGTTCACAATGCTTTGCCTAAGTGTCAGGTTTTACAGACTGTGGTAACAAAAATAAAATTTGTCAAGGGCAATAAATGTGGAAGAAACATCAATTTTGTTTACCAGAAAAGGAACTAGAAAAACGAATTTAGAATGCACGGTGATGTTTTTTGTATTTATTATTTTAATACACAATTTTCACACATGTTCCTATTGTAAAATGATTTCAATTTCTAATATGCGTAGGGGGTGAGGGGTGGCGGACACATTAAGAAAGTTACGACTCAATATAACACCGCCAGGGGGCGCTAGGCGATGGTGTGGTGGGGAGAGGCGGTGCGGTATGCCAGGAATTTCACTTTAACGCCGACGTTTTTTACGCCTGTATTTTTAAGGATTGTAAAGCATTCACATAAAAATATCGCCGGCAAAATGGGAAACACTATTATTGTTTTTACAGCGGTTTATGTGACACTATTAGGGAAACATATTACACGGGCCGTAAAAAGGCATAGTTAAATGTTATCTTAATTTCGGAAATGCTACGCAGTGAGGAGGTTGTTTTCCATGAGTCATTCTTTCAGGGAAACCAATTTACTGAAAATGCAATAGAAAGGGATGAAAGCTTTTATCAGAACTTATTTTCAACTGCAATACTGTCCGCCTTCGCTCAAGATTTCAATACTCTTTATTTTTCTATTTTTAATTATTTTGTAGTCCTTTTCTATTCTTTTACATACAGTTTACATAAAAAGTACCATTTATACGAGGATATTAATAATCATCTGTCTAGGTTACCAGTTATTAGTTTAGTAGGGTTATTTTATGAACACCTTGCTAAGATAAATAACCTGTGCTGAGGTATTCGCACGTTATAGGAAAGTGTTATTACGCCGTCATAAGTAAAAACTCATCATCGTCTTTGAGATACTCAAGGAGGATTCTGTGGGTACACCCATGTAGGCAGAACTATATACATATTAGGTTAGTAGTCGTTACATCATAATATTACACATCGCATAGACACAATTTAGTGAAAGTAAAAGGATACTACATAAAGTCTACTAAGAGATGGAGTTAAAATGAAAATGAACAAAACAAAACAGAATGATATGAAATAAAAATAAAAAATAATATTTAAAACATTGTGCAAACAGAGCGGAGTATGGTCTTTGTTAGTCATTAGTGAGTTTTTATTGAAATTTATAAACGGCCGTTGCGCTTTATAGTTAAAATTAATGATTCAATTTAAAAAAAAATCAAACGACTCAGTTTACATCACTTTCTATATACACAATATACAAGTTTCGCGAATAATGGTTGCGTCATCGGGAGTAAAGGTAAACTAAAGTTTTAAACTAAACATCGATCCCCTATGTAGAGGTGTAGGAAGGTATGGAGGGGGAGGTAATAGTGGGGAAAGTTTACTAGAATCTTGAAGAAAATCCTGTGTGAAGTATTTTTAATTGTATTTTAATACGATCAGTGTTCAATAAATCCTGGTTTAAAAAAGAAATTAAAAATGAGGGTTTATTAAACTGTTTTTTTTCCATATTATTACATTGTAATTCCTAATTCTAGTAAACTTTCCCACTTTTACCTTTCATTCCTCCCACTACCTCCCATCTCCAAATGCCATCGATTCTTACTTTTTAACTTCAGTGCACATTTACTCGTGATAAATTATCGAATGAATTTAATCCGATAGTTTGTATATATAAAAATAAAGTGATTGTAAACTGTATTACTTTCATTTTTCATAAAATAAAAAATCTCATCACAAAGTGCTCACCAAAATTAATAATATGAGTCTAAGAAAAGGGGAAACTTTATTTCCTTCCACCTACTCCTAGATTTCTATTGACAAATTAGTAAAAGCAAATCATGTGACATCTTAATCAAAATGCCATTTAATCTCGAAAGGGTGCGAAATTAAATTCCAGTGTTAGCAATAATAATATTTAAGCTCGAATTTGGATGATATGCGGTACTGAGCCCTTTATGGGTGCAAGGGTGGAAAAATTGCGCCACAGAGGGTAATAAAGGGTTCAAGTCATAAATCGTTTAGGAAGTAGTTAACAGAACAAGATAAAGTTTTCACAAATAAGGCACAAAAATCTATTTATAGTTCTCAGTGGATATTACAAGTATTGACCCGGTTGAAGGTCACCATTTCGAATCAAAACGTTTGGCGTTACTGGAAATGTTAAATCTGATTAGCCAGATACTTCCCAGCCTTCCTCTTTCGCATCTCCCTCTTCTCTCCGCTTTTTTCAGCCTCACAACATACCCTAAATGGAAATGCTATAGTCTCACTGGCTTCGGACAGTTGTATCTCGTGTGTTGGTGTTCACATATTTTTAATAGCATTCATTTCACGGTTCTTTTAGATGAATACCTTCCACTGATAATAGTGATGACTGCTACCGTGAAATACATCAGCATGATCAAAATGAGATATAATTATATTTTTTAACTGTAATACATCTTGGACGTCTCTTGGACAGGCTAGTAGCATATTTCAAAGATTTTCTTTTGGTTTGACTCAGGTTTGAACCTCCCAAGGGATTGGCTCTTAAATTGTTGTGAACTTTTAAAATGTCTTTTAAAACTTAAAAAAAATAAATATATTGGTTTGACCGAGGCTTGAACCCTCCTCCCCAAGAACTGGAGTCAACGCAACTAACACCTAAACCGAATCCTAATTTAATTGTAAAAACATCTATTTGGTATATTATAATATGCGATATTCTTTTAAATAATATTACGTCATACAATGCGGACGTGTGTATGTGAATTGCATGAGTGTAAAGAATTGATAGAATTCATTATCATCATCAACGAGTCTATATGCAGAGTTTCAGCTCAATCGGATGTCGGTAAGTGGGTTAATTTCCACTTCCAAGATTCTATTTCATTCACTCACTAATTTATTCTTTCAATTAATTAATTAAATTCAAATATATGTAATTAACAATAATTTTTTTCTAATAATAACATGGGTATCTAATGAATTATTAGTAACAATAATGAATAGCTCTTTAACTCTATACAGGTTGCTTCTGGTCATTATCATTAAATAATCTCCTATTCATAAATCATTTTAGATAAATGGTTAGTTAAAGAATAAACTAAATTAACAAATAACCCAATCAAGATTCTTGTAATCAACTTTTGATAATGCGACCATTTACAAAGGAGGTGATTAACACTACGGACTGCGGTAGCTACTTGTGATGAAGTGGTAGTTCCTCCCCCAGCCGCTAGGTGATTTGTGGCACTGCCGTCGGTTATAATTACCAACGCCATCTCGCGATACCACCGCGAGATATTATTGTTAAAATAGGGGTTGATTAATATGTGTAATTATTTTATTTCATCCCTGCCACTCGTATCTAGCAGAGGAATTAGTTTTCGCTAAGGGGTGTTACTATACAGGGTGTATCGGCACTAACCCGACAAACTTTAACCAGCTATTCCTTAGCACATTTGGAGTAAAAAATGTTATGGGCACTTTGCTGTCCGGTAGCATTTTTTTTCAATTAAAAACAAAAAAATTTAAAATTTCCACACTACATCACTGTCATTGGCATTGCGTTTCGTGTTCAACAGCTGTTATAAGCAAGTATGTCAAAAAGCGTCTTCGCTCTTTCGCACACACTAAATAATAATAGTTAAAAATGAGACGAATGGTGCCGTGCCATTTCGTTGTGATTGTAAAAGTGCGCCAATATAGGTACACACGTGCATTATTCAACGGAATTCGAATAAAATATTTGCCAGATGGGTTTTCAAACTTTGACAAAGGATAAAACAGTGGTGACATGTGTTTAAAATATGAATAATAATTTTTTTATTTAAAAAAAACGTTACCGGACAGCAAAGTGCACATAAGATTTTTTACTCCAAATATGCTAAGAAATAGCTGGTTAAAGTTTGTCGGGTACGTGCCGATACACCCTGTATACGCAACTACCCACACAAAAGGTAGTCAGGGCTGTTACAAGACCTTGGTAGTTTGTTGGTCTACGGCCGACTTGATTCGCTATTTGAAATTTTATATAAAGTGTAAATATTATGTTTTAAAAATCCATATATAAATACAGTATATGGAGGGGTTATAATGGTAGAAGAATTCAGGGAATTATCTCTGCACTTGAATGAGATACGCAGTCGAATTAAAGACAACATAATGTAATATTTTTAACACTAACAATATATATTTCATTATACTAGATGAAGCGAATGGAGGAAGATATGAATCAAATAATTATTTGTGGTAAAATGAAACGTAACTGATGAACGCAGAAAGAAGTATGTACGAGAATGTATGACATAGAAGTGAATAATTGAACAGGTCGAGAATGCCCGAGGAAGACGTGGCTCGATCAAGTGAAACAAATAATTATTTCGACTTTAAAAATGCACCCAGTTGTCAGGTACTCTGTTTAGAATTGTCTAGAAGTCATCACCTCAAAACTTTATCAAATCAAACACAAATCATTTATAAGTCCCCCAGCAATGCCGGGTAAACGTCAACTATTATATTATATTTATAACTTCTTGGACTTATCAGATCATCTCGAAAAAGTGCACTTACGTGTTATCGAATAAATTTACAATTGGAGATTATTAGGTAGATAGGTACCTACCTAATACCTATTGGATGTACGTAGTCGTCAAAACATGTGTATGTGATGATTCCTATCCTAATGTAGAAAAAGTAATTATTTCATACCTTCCTATAGCGTATTTAACACAAGAATAAACGGCAGTGATGAAAAAGTAGTATAATTGGAGAATCCCTTGGGAAAGACGAGGTTAAATAAGTTGGAGGGTTGTTCAATAAACTTCAGACAAAAAGGTTTTTGATATAATATTTCGACGACTTCCAAAGCATTGAGATAGGGTCCGTTACAGAGCCGGACATATGCGGGCGCAATAGGAGCAGTCCGCTCCGGGAGCCGTATTGTCAAGACGCTTATAATACATAATACCGAACACATTGTCCTTGATATTATTTTTCTTAAAACGGCGCTACGTAAACAACCAAATTATGCAAATATTATTGATTACAGTGGTCACCTACTTAGGCGTCTACTGGTTTTGACAAGGGGCGCTTAAATTTGACGTGCTCCATGTACCATTTGGCTTAGGGCCGGCCCTGTATGTACACGAAGGTAAAGACACAGCACTGTCAATTTCATATATATATTTTTTTGAATAATCGGTGTTCATTCGGTCGGTTCGCGTTAACCAGTTGATATAAGCAGCAATTGATCGGCAAACCGTTATTTAATACGCCCAAATGAAACAAAATAGGTATTATGTTTCTATTGAAATAATCATAATTTTTGCAACCCTCAATAAAATATGTTCCTAAGCTGATTGAAAGAATTGTATTTGAATTCAAGTTCCTCACTCAAAAACTAACTACAGACAACATTCATTTTTCAGAAAGACATGCACAAAATACAATAACATATTTTCAGACGCCGATATTTTTTTTCCTTAGTTCAGTTTACTAAATGCGTATTGCAGAAAATTAAACCAAATTATTAAAATCCCCTTGCTGTGTGTAAGATATCTAAGATATCACATATATTATCATTATGGTGTGTAAGATATTGAAGATATCTCAGTTATTTTCATTTAGGTGTTTTCAGTAAGGCGTGTAAGATATCTAAGATATCACAGTTATTATCATTATGGTGTGTAAGATATTTAAGATATCTCAGTTATTTTCATTTAGGTCTTTTCACTAAGGCGTGTAAGATATCTAAGATTTCACAGTTATTATCACTATGGTGTGTAAGATATTTAAGATATCTCAGTTATTTTCATTTAGGTCTTTTCACTAAGGCGTGTAAGATATCTAAGATTTCACAGTTATTATCACTATGGTGTGTAAGATATTTAAGATATCTCAGTTATTTTCATTTAGGTGTTTTCAGTAAGGCGTGTAAGATATCTAAGATATCACAGTTATTATCATTATGGTGGTATTATGTTTTTCTGTTTATTTATGTTTTTCCCGAGTGTACCATGAATTGTGTGTGGAATCTTCACTGGTTAATGCAACATGTAAAATGTAATTATTTATGTAAAATTGTTTGTTTCCCCAATAAACTAAAAAAAAGTTGAATTGAGTTCAAGAAATTTATTATTACGATCATTGGGATGATGAAGACAAAAATCTCGATGGAAATATATGATTCAATACATTTGAAAGTAGTGTGAAACCAATAATCTCACCAAAAGCATGCTCCTCTAAGTTTAACATTATAATCTCCCCCATTTGTATGGATGCTGGGTCCACAATCCACATCTCCACAATGAAGAGCTTCTCTCCCTAATGAAGAGGTGTCGAAAGTTCCACCGCGGTTACACTTTAATTACTGTGGAATTATTATTATTAGGTGTCGCAGCCGCGCTGCACCGCACTGCCCCATTTCACTTTATAATCCTAACACTGCCTGAGTTATTAGGGAATTATTTTAGGGATTAGGTGAAAAGAATGATCGTACTTAATTAAAACTTTTAATTTTCTTGGAATATTAATACATGTACGGGGTACAATATATTATGTGAAGAATGAATGACTTTCAGGGAATGTTTTTTTTATGTTAAATCGCACAAAAGTTCCAACTGCTCCCAATCGTCTGGTACCAGTGAGACTATGGCATTATCAATTGGGCTATGCTTTGATGCTGAAGGTAATGGGGGGGGGCAGGAGGTGCGGAAGAGGAAGGTGGGGCTGTTCAGATCTGGTCATTAAACACGGTCAAAGTCATTTCAAGCAACGTCTCAATTCTGAATGATGCTTTTACACCAGGGCGATATTAAGAGTATCTTCCACTCTGAAACGTGCTACAAATATACTTTTATTATTTTCCTAAATTATTTAATTCTGAAATAACATAAATTAATTTAAAAAAATTACTTGCGCACGTCGGGATTTGAACCCGCCACCTTTGGTTTGCTAGTCGAGAGCCTTACCCCTCGACCACGTAGGCCGTCAAAAGATTTCAAACATTTAATATTAGACAAACGACATGAAAAGATACTCCCAGAATCGCTCCTCAGTATCACCGTGGTGTAATACCACCATTCAGAATTGAAACGATGCTTGAAATGGCTTTGGCCGTGTTTTATGACTAGATCTGAATAGCCAGATACTTCCCCACCTTCCTCTACCGCATCTCCTGCCCCTCCCCATTACCTTCAGCCTCACAACATACCTCAAATGGGGATGCCATAGTCTCACTGGCTCCATACAGTGGGGAGTTGTTGGGACTCTTATACAGTATTAACATAAAAATAAAATCTCGGAAGGAAGGTGAAACAACGGTTGCAACTTTTACTATCGACAAGGCGCAGTAATTACGTGACAGCCCAAAAAGCTTCAAATATGCGAACTTGACAACTTATTAATATTTTGTATGCATTCGGTACTTTGAGGATATTTGTTAAAAACAAGATTATTGGTTTTTCTTGGTGTGATAAAAGATGTTAATTTATAATTTCAGATTTGAGTTCTTAGAGTTGTATTTTACCTTGAGTCTTAAGTTTAGTTTTGAGGTATATATGTATGTATATGAAAATTCAACAAGCCACAATGGTAACCCCTAAAATTCAGGATCAAATAGTGAGACAAAATGACATAAATAATGAGCAAAGTATAATAACACTCGTTGGGAGATTAAACAACCACGAATAAAAACAATTTAACATTAGAATTGTGAACAAACAGCGCACATCAACATCAATTATTGTTTGTTGGAATTCAATCACCCTTGTAAACGCAGTGTTTTATTATTAATGCAGTTACGCGTGTTTGGTATACCTTTTGTAAAGGTGAGGCACATATTCCAAATTGAATTTGTGACATTTCATCAGTTTCAAAGGTCAAATCCTTCAAACTTGACAGCTGAATGTCCCCGGTCAAATTGAAAAGGTCATTCTGGCGTTTGTAGCACAATCACTCAAAGGGTCTAGGGATTCTCGACATTTCTAGATAGACAAAATCGTTAATATTAAAATTATTTATATTTAAAAAACGAATTATACGATTGCACATTTGATATGTCTAGAATAAATGGTAAAAATAAGAATGCTGATTAATAATAATGAATTATTGCAAACCAAAACCAAATTACAATGATTAGTTTCTTGGAACAGGCGGTGCCTAGTAACACGGAGAAAATGAGTAATGGCTGATAAAATATCAGTCCATTTAGAATATATTGAACCACGTATTTATTCGGTGCGCTTTTGCGGATTAACATAATGACGAAATGCCACAATATTAGAATATTTGCGAACATGTGTTCCGCCGGCTTCATAACACATTTGCGGCTTACTGATACTTTGTTAGGAAATCTGACAATTCGTCCGTTTAAGGCCTGCAGTCATGTTTTCAACAAGAATACGAATAATTTGACCAGATTTTTAATAAATTAGCAATATTTCATATCAGTAGGTTTTCTCCGTGTAGAAACTAATATTGACTTATTTTTATCCGCATAAGCACTTTGGGGATCAGGTAGCAGAGACACAATAAAAGAGGTTGTTGAAGGTCACAGTGTTTTTATTGAGTCAGGACGCACAGCATGGGAGATGACTTCGGGACCGATGGCGATGACACCGGATGCAGGAGGTGAAGTGGTCTAGGCGGTAGTTAGCGACGGCGCGTTGAGACCGGACTCGTGGATGTATCAGGAACTGGTGAAGACCATGGGTCTTCTGGGTGCTCCAGTGCTGAACAAGGTATCCGAAGATACGAAGGATATGGTCGGCGGTTGAGCGGGCCGATGCGCAGACCGGCGAGCACGTCACGGGGTCTAGGCGCGTGGATGTAGCGCTGGCCAGGGATGCTGAAGCCAGGGCGCTGTGATGATCCCGTAGGAGTCCATAGATGAACCAAGCAGAGCCGGGTGTATGTATCGGAGGGCCGAGGTGCAGCGAGGGACACGCAGGGGGGTCACTCGTAAGATTGCGAACTGTTGACTAATTGTTGACTAATGATTGATTGGCCGGTTTATATAACCAAGCCGACGGCGGCAGTAGCTTCGCGAGACCGCTTGTAAACTGCCGGTTACTCGCTGAATCAGGAAGTTTTGATGGCGCTGAAATTATGCCTAGGCAGTTGTCTAGAATCTTCTGGCGGGTGGGCGTAATGTACTTAGTCAAACTATCAATTGTATTGACGTAGATAGTTCGTTCAACGGCAAGTACGTGCTCGTAGACAGTAGGTAGCTGGTATCATTCTAGGAGCGTCGATCGCCACAGCACTTCTAAGATGGTCATTTTCCTTTATTTTACTTTTCGACGAGATTATGTACGTGAAAAACACCAAAACCTTGCTTCCATGGTAGTTCTTTTTTTTATATTTACTCCACACAGGAGGCCCTGAAGAAAATGATTTCCCTCAGGGCCTATGTCATCTTTGGGGATGCTGTGTGGAGGGTCTTTTTGTGGAGAGGAAGGAGTGAACATGGGTCTTGAAGAGTCCCATGTTGTAGGAGGGAGGAAACACAGAGGCCGGCAGTTCGTTCCACAGCCGAGCTGTTGAACTTAAGAACGAATCGTAGAAGCGACCCGTTCTCATGTGACAAGTGTCAACTGTGTACAAATGTTGGGCGCGCGTTTGGCGTGTATCCCGACTACGCACCGGTGCCGAAGGGATCAATGACGCTAGTTCTTCAGAGCATCTTCCATTGTAATACCGATAGAACAAGGACAGCATACCTACCTGACGCCTGTGCTCTAAAGATTGCAGTGCGTTTGTTAAGATTGGGGAATCTATCAAACGGACCGCCCGTTTCTGCACAGAGTCAAGGGTTTTTTTCAGGTATTTTGGGGCTCCAGACCAGAGATGGCTGCCAAATTCGACAGTAGGGCGCACTTGCGATTTGTACAGGGTGAGCAGTTGTGTACTATTAAAGTATCTGCGGGCCCTGTACAGTACGCCCAGCTTCTGAGAGGCCAACTTTACTCTAGCTTCGATGGAGCCCCCGTACCTGAGCTGGTCACTTATAGTTACACCAAGCATATCAATGGAAGGCCTGTTCGGAAGATTGCTTCCGTTGAAGGAGACTAGATTATCATTTGGATCCCTTTTAGACGTAATCAGACAGGATTGAGTCTTTGAAACATTAAATTCGACGAGATTATTTTTACCCCAGGAGGAAATACTCTCGAGATAACCGTCCATTCTCTGCTTCAAAGCCCTCCGAGCCGTTGGAGTTTGTGTGCCCTTTGGGGGCTTGTCAAACAAAAAGCTATCATGAACTGTACTGTCATCCGCGTAACAATGAATCGGTGCACATGTCAAAAGGTCATTGATGTGCAACAAAAACAAAGTTGGAGACAGAACCGATCCCTGTGGGACGCCAGCATTTATGGAGTGCGAGGAAGAGGTGAAACCGTCAGCAACCGCCTGAATCGACCTATCCCTTAAAAAGTCAGCAATCCACGTACACAGGGATGCGGGAAGTCCGTAAGAATGCAATTTGTTGACAAGTCCTCGGTGCCAGACCCGGTCAAAGGCCTTGGATATGTCTAGTGCGACCGTTTGGGTCTCACCGTGACGTTCCAGGCACCGCCCCCAAACATGCGTCACATACGCGAGAAGATCACCGCACGAGCGGTTCCGCCGGAATCCGTATTGACGGTCGTTGATAATTTTGTTCTTCTCGAGGTATGTGAGCAGTTTGTCGTTGATCACACGTTCCATCACTTTGGACAGAACTGATGTGATCGCTATGGGGCGGTAGTTGGCCGGGTTGGAGCGGTCACCTTTCTTGGGAATAGGGTGAATTACCGCTTTTTTCCAACCAGAGGGCACAGTGCCACACTTCAGGGACATTTTGAAGAGCTTTGTCAAAACTGGAACTATTTCCGCAGCACACCTCTGCAATACCAGGGCAGGTATTTCATCAGGTCCACTAGCTTTGTTAACATCGAGCTCCCGTATGACGTGGAGTACATCCCGATGCCGGATCCTCAGCTTTTTCATATAGAAGCCGCAGTGAGGAACCGACGGCGGAACAGCACCCCCGTCGTCGAGGGTCGAGTTTTCCGCAAACATTTTCCCTAAAAGGTTTGCCTTTTCGGTGGCGGTGTTTGCTAGTGATCCGTCAGGTCTGGTAAGAGGTGGCAAACTGGGTTTGCAAAAATTTCGACCTATTGAGCCCGCAAGCGACCAGAATGCTCTGCTGCCATGCGGGCAGGCAGCCAGCTTTTTGCTGATCTGCAGGTCGTGTTCGAATTTTGACCTATTGATGATTCTCTTGCATTCCTTTGCCGATTTGTTGTATGCTGATCTGCTTTCGGGCGTTCGAGATGTGTTGTAGGCTCGGTAAGCCGCGTTTTTTCGTCGAACTGCTTCGGAGCATTGTCGACTGAACCACGGCTTTGAGCCCACACCAGTTTCTTTAGTAGTCGATTGTATGAAGCCATCCATCGCCGAATTGATGACTTCACCAATCTCCTGGGCACATCTTGAAGGGTCCGAAGTCCGAAAACAAACAGCTGACCACGGAAAAGCATTGAAATGGGCCCGCATACCGAACCAATCTGCTGACCTATAGTGCCACACTTTTCTCCTCAGCCTCTCATTGGTTGGTCTGAGGCTAACGGGGATTGATGTCGTCACTAGGCAGTGGTCAGATGATCCCAGAGGCGCTGTGACGTCAATCTTATAACCGTGTGGCACAGTAGTTAAGAATAGGTCTAACAGATTGGAGCGGTGAGTCTGGACATCAGGAACCCTTGTAGGCTCCTGAACCAATTGCTCTAGTCCGTAGCAAATGGCAAAGGATTCCGCCTGTCGGCCAGCCGAGTCCGTTGGGCCTGAGAACTTCAACCATGGTTCGTTATGAACGTTGAAGTCCCCCAGAACAACAAACTCGGCCGAAGGGTAGCGGGGCAAGAGATCATCAATAGTATCGCTCAAATGTTTGAAGAGCTCGGAAGTGTCTGATTCGCTATGGTTCGGTGAGCGGTATAGACATGCGTAGAATCTTGCCGTACTGGCAAGATTGACGCGCACCCACATTACGTCGAATCTGGAGTTTTCCAGACTCAATAGTCGCACACAGTTGACGTCAGCTCGACTATAGAGGCAGACTCCTCCTTTCAGTCGGAATTTGCTTGCGAGGGTAAAGCCCGAGCAGTCCAGATAGGAGGAGTCTGGCGGCTCGGCTATCTGAGTTTCGGATAGGAAAAGAAGGTTGGGACGTTGGGACAAAAGATGGTGATGGACGGAATTTAAATTTGTGTGCAGGCCGCGAATGTTGGCAAAATTTACCAACAGTTTTGGCCCGCACCGGGGACGCCTGCTACTCGCCGCTGTAAAGATGTTAAGTTTGTTTTTATGTATATTCATGATTTTAATTTTTAATTTTTTTTTTTTTTTTGTTTTTTTTTTGTTTTTAAGGGTATGAAGTGAAAGGAAGGTCTGGAATGGAAAGGTATGAGGGGTGGGTAGGAATATGGGGTTCAGGCTGCCCAGGAGTGATGAGCGTTTGGTTCCAGCCCACCCACTGCGGTGCTAGGCGATAGGCTGGGAGAGTCCGGCTGGAGAGGGCATCCAATGCGCCCCAAACGCTGCTGCTGGGTCCCCTCCGGTCACGAACCGGCACAACAGCAGTGGCGGGGTTTTTTCACTCGCTGATGGGGCAGCCCACCCTTAGTCGTGAGCCTGAGGGTCGGGCCCCTGTACTATCGAGCGGCCCGGACAGCGGTAACCGGTTGTAAAGGGTCTCCCTCAACCAGCATCTCCCAACCGGCCCGCCACGCAGAAGGTGGGCCGACGCACCCGCCACCAAGACCTGGGCAAACCTTAACCCATGAACCCGGGCACCCCTGCTAAGTCACCAAACGTAGCGAACCACTTGGGGTGACCTGTGGCAGAGGTGTTGGTCATCCAAAAGTCCAGTTCTAATCCATCTTGAGTTTTCAAAACAAATGCTCTCGATTTTTCACTATGTTCTTGCCATTGTTCCAAATTTCAAATACTTTCCAGCATATATAGGAACAGGATGGCAGGTATTACAGTTACATTTACAATTATTTGACTTGATCACCATTCGTCTATTGTTGGATATCAGATAAACTATGAAGGTACTGGTGACAAATTGTTTGTTTACTATTTACAGTTACATGATATGGAAATACGTGTGAGATTTATAAATAACGTGCACAGTACTTATTATTATCCTTTTTTTTCAATCTTTATTTTGCAGTATTTGTCAGTGATTTTTCACACGTACCTAAGGAGCAACAAAAATGAACAAGATATTTTGTTAATTATTCGAATTACGCATTGCAAAAAGGAGAGATAAAAAGTACACAAAGCGTAGAAGAATAAAGCATTATTTTTAATGTTCTTCGAAAGCTTTAAGAGCTCTTCAGAAAAGTCTCAATCCTTCTATACGTATTCATTTGACCTTAAGCAAAAGTGTCTAACATCAAAGAAAATCCCTTCCCCCGAGACATGGAAAAAAGCATATTGCTGATAAAACGGCGTCAAACAATGCGGCCTTCACATAAAAGATCCCTTTATGCGATACATTAATTAAAAAACCTATTATAACGTTTCATAGCTTGGTAACCCTTTGAATATCATAATATTGGGTTCGTTATTGGCGCGGAAAAAAGCCTGCCATACTTTCGCGCGCAAATTGATGTCAAAGCGATACCGCCTAATAACAGTGGTGTAAAACCATATTTTAAAATGAAAAGGAAGACCTGCAAAAATATGTACTTTCTTTTCACGCTAAAAATGCAGGATAGCATTTATTTACTAACTACTTTTTGCAAACGGAGGCAAATTATTTTTCTCGGGGCCTATGTAATTTTCGGGGATGCTGTGTGCAGAGTCTTTTTGGAGAGAAATTTAGTAAATACAAGAGAAAACTTCTCTATAAAAATATTACCAATTTATTAAGAATATTTTCAAATTATTCGTATTCCTGTTAAAAACAGGATTTTTGGTCATTAACGAATGAATTGATAGGTATCCTGATAAACTTTAAGTAAAATACTACAGTTTTGTCACGATGTCCGAACACGTATTTATAAAAATCCTAACATTTCTGCGTTTTTCATGATATATTATTAAGACAAACCCAGGTGCAAAAACACATGTTCCGATATTATTATGAATTTAATTTATCAGGAAGCGGTTCCCATTCCCGTTTTTAACAGGATTACCTATAATTTTAAGAGATTTTTAATAAATCAGCACTATTCATTTTTCTACGTGTCTTAAAGAGACCCATGGCGTAGGAGGGAGGAAATATAGAGGGCGGTAAATAGTTCCACAGCCAAGAGTTCAATAACTTAAGAACGAGACGTAGAAGCGACCCTTTCTCATGTGATAAATGTCGACCGTGTACAGATGTTGGGCGCGCGTTTGGCGCGTTTCCTGACTATCCACCAGTGTGGATTAATGACGCTAGTTCTTCTGAACATCTTCCATTGAAATACCGAAAGCACAAGGACAGCATACCTACCTGACGCCTGTGTTCTAAAGATCGCAATTTGTTTCATAAGATAGATTATAACACGAAAATAAATATTTGTTAAAAATAAATTCTACGTCAAAAAGTATGCACTTCTACGGAGGTCTCTTTATCTTCGACCCCTTAATTGGTGACAGTCTTCTACTTACACTATGCATCCTTCTACTTACACTATGTATCCCTCTACTTACACTATGTATCCTTCTACATACAATATGTATCCTTCTACTTACACTATGTATCCTTCTACTTATACTATGTACATAAATGGATCAGTAGTATTAGCCAAAAACGTTATGTTCATGTTTATTTAGAATCAGATAATTAACGAAAAAAAAAATTTTTGAGAAAAGCTTATATACCCTTTTAACCGGAAGCAGCTTCACAAATCTGTAAACGAAAATGAAAATTTTGATTTTTTCCTCACCCCGTAACATCTTTGAAAATCTTTAATCTGGAAATTTACAAAAGACTTTTAAAAGTAATTATTTTGAATTGGTCGGATCAAGTTCAGAATCAAAGTAAAGTGATTGAACTTATTTTCCACAGTAAAATACAACGTTTTGCCGGCTAACTAATTGGATAGAAGTTGTCACGTTCATAATTCATTCTGAAGCTTTTATGTCACACATAGCGAATATCAAAGCGTAGCTTTCACGATGCTAATGAAGCTCGGTTCTTTTGAGTTTATGATTTCGAACTTGCAATGAAACATTATTATCGTAATTTTTCAAAATTCGCATCAGTAAAAATTACATCACTTAGCTTTTTAGATTTTTTTTATCAACCATTCGACATATTTAGTAAGCACGCACATGCCTGAACGGATGACGAACCTCGTGTTGGCACAGTTTGTCTAAATAACAAATGTAGATCTTAGGAAATAAGTTGTACAGCGCCCTTGAGGTGATTTTTCACAAAAACGGTGCTCTACAAATTATCCAATTATTATTATTATTATTATTATGTTTTACAAGATATTTCTTTTGTTTAAATTCTCACGTGTTTCACGCATTTTTAATGTCAAGAGAGTTAATGTCGTAATTAAAATTGAGTAGTTTATTTAACTATTTTGTGTTATTTCGATCAAATAACGCCATAAAACGTGAAATTCACAAAACAACATAAATGTACCTACTTCTAATCAAACCTGTAATCTTACATTCAGAACACTAGGATGGAACAGATGTGTAATGTCATGCAATAATTCAAATTATGTCAAAAGTTAATCACACTAAGCCAAAAGAAAAAGCAATGCAAACTCTCGTACGCTAGGTACTTTCAATAATAACTACTATGTGACTTTTTTACGTACGTACCGTCACATTACCTTCTTAGTCTAATATTTATTTATTTATTTAACGTACAAGTACCTTTAAACACGGAATTAAACTTTTTTACGAGATAAGATTACAAACCACGTATACAGGCTCACCAATATTATTTAAATTAACTAAAATTTACAATCAGGCTATAGGACACAAAATGTTAATAACTGTTTAAAATATGTGAAACGCTTTTGTGTTAAGTTAATTTGGTATTATAAGTATTAACTCTTTCAGGCCTGAATTAAAACCGGCTGTGGTAGAGCATATTTGATGCCTGAGTTTTTTTTTCAATAGTTTAGAAGTTATCATTTAAGTTATTGGAAGCATTAGGCCTCAAAAGGTGAGTTTTACATAACATGTCAAAACGTACACTGTATACCAAAAATACAACATTTTATTAAATTAAAAAAATATGTATAAAAATTTCACATTGAAAAAATACATTCATAAAATATTTAAAAAAAATTGTGAAAAAAAAATTCCGTCGACATTTATCAAAGAATCACAATCCAAAATATAAAAATGGCTACCGCCTGACCTACTAGATAAAATCCAATAAAAAACTAGGCCCTAAGTCAGTTGTTCCAGAAATTGGAAAACGAAAACCAACAATTTCTATTCCCTCTAGGTAGCGAGGGAAAAAATCAGAAATATATGTATTTTCAAATATACACACGGTCTGAAAGTGTTAAAAATATCTGCGAATTTTGCATCTTAGTTACCTAATAATAATTTCAAGTATTATTTTTGAATAGCCATAGAACACATGGACATTTTAATATCATTTTGAGAAAATAACTCCAAAATATTAGATCTCTGGACCATAATCTATTTCTAAATTATTAAAATATTTCAAAAAATTTCACTATGTCGCCTTTAATTGGCGAGTTTAAAATTAACACGTTGACGCAATAAAATAAATGTTTATCGAATGCAAGGCGCGACACGGCCGGTTCACAAATTCGCCATGGCCTTTTAGGAGGTACTAAAAATATTATTAACTACCTAAATTCGTTTGGTGACGGTGACCGGGTGGACAGTGTTAATACTCCAAAAAGAGTGTTGTTCAGAACAGAACATTGTAAAATCAAAGATTACTTAAATTAATTAACCGTTATTGCAAAATGCAGAATACCACCACATAACACAATATAAACACTATGTTCTACGCTTACTTAGCAAAAACAAAGCAATAATAATGTATAAGAAATGTTTGATAAATATCTTATTTTTGTGCGATTTACAGAGCGTTCATGGAAACACATCTTTATAATTATTATTTCTCCGCGCTCGGTCAGCTGTTCTATTGTTGTGTGGAAAATGAATTACATTGATTTTGAATTTACATCAATTTGTTTAGCTTAAACGGAAATTGGAACATGTTTCCAAATAAATAACCCCTGTTAGGGGTTAAAGAATAATTGTAGGAGAAATATTGTTAGGTTTTTCGCTACCCGGGAATGTTTGCATTTATTTTTAAAAAAGAAAATAGATTTTTTGAACTTCCTCTTGTAGTCAACATATGTGTGATGAAAGTTGTCACAATTGAAATAAACAAAGTGTTTATAAATCCTAATTTCTAGCATTACCAAGAAAACAATTCACTATAAATCTTCTGTTAACGATCTTTACTGAAACTTCGATCATTGTCAGTAGTAGCCAGTAGCCAGTGCCGTCTTAAACTAGGCTGGGGCCCTTGGGCACACAAGAATTTGGGGCCCTTTTGGAAAGTAAAAAAGCAAAATATAATACCATTTTTTTACTAAGTATGACCATTTATTATAGGTAATCAAATACAGTATGATATAATATGTCATTAATGAAATTAGAATGCTGCTGTTTTTTGGTTACGATTACGATAACGGTTTCTTTCGGAATTTCTGTTGAGCAAAATCTTCTTTTATATCCTCAAAGTCAATTTTTTGAAGGATATCACTTTCTATGCACATAATTGACAAATTACTCAGACGTTCTTGTAACATTGTTGTTCGCAATTCATTTTTTATTCTCTTAAGCTGCGAAAATGACCGCTCTCCACTACAATTGGAAACCATTAGGCAAAGGAATATTCTTGTAGCAATTTCTACGTTTGGAAAAGTTTCTTCCAATTTATCTGATTTTATTAGGTTATGTAAGGTTGAGATATTTAAATCCGCTGATTGCTTTGCTATGTTTTTTAAATATTGGCTTAAATGAAAACATTCTGTTTTGAGCTCATCTCCATTAATGTCTTCATGGTAAAATTCTGCAAATTCTTTGCATTTTTGGTCAACTCACCAAATTCGATTGTTGTTAACTGACAAAGAAAACTAAATCGACTATCAATTTCTTGGTATGCTGCCGAACGTTTTTTTAAATGTATATTTAATGTGTCAATTATGGGAATTAAAGTATCTACAGGAAACTTTTCCTTGCCTCTCAACTGTGCAGTCTCTGATGATCCTTCAAAAAAAGTGATGCGTGTGCTGCAAAATATTGTTCTTACAAATTTATCTTTGTAGTCAGCATATGAATTTTTTCTTTAGCAGCCGTTTCGTACCGATCAAAATTATTGCGTGCGGTATTGACATAACTGATCAGAGATTCGTAAAGTTTCGTTACAACGTCCATGGTCATAGTGCTATTCTGTAAACTTAGACTTGTTTTACTCATAACTCCCAAAAGATCATTCCATATTTCCGTTAGAAGAGCAGTCTCAAATTTTTCCATTTTTTTGCTAGGCTTTGGGCTTTCTTTCTAGAATCTCCTGGTTGATTGATGTCACTTGCGATTGAAGACAATGCTTCAGAAATATTTAAATGACCATTTTGCAAAGCATTAATAGCATTGGCGCGTGCAGACCATCTAGTTTCCGAAAGAGACTTCAAAACTCTATTTGCACCTAAATGCTCTGTCAAAATTTTCCATCGTTTTGTCGAAGCCGAGAAAAAATTTAACAATTTTTGTACAAATTGAAAGAATGTTACTGCTTCAGTAACACACTCAACAGCCTGAACACCCACTAAATTTAGCAAATGTGCCGCACATGGAACGTAAATCGCAAATTCGCAAACTTCTTTTATTCTTGACTGAACACCAGAGTAAAATATGATTTAAGATTTTCACGGCCAAAAGTATTTTTGTTATTTGTTTTTGGGGTATTATGCCGTGTTGCGCTAACTCCTTCTTTAGCCAACGTTTCGGACAGCATTGCAGTGTCCATCATCAGGGCAGATGTGTTATTTTAAAATAACATGGACACTGCAATGCTGTCCGAAACGTTGGCTAAAGAAGGAGTTAGCGCAACACGGCATAATACCCCAAAAACAAATAACAAGAACACCAGAGTACTTTCCAGACATATTTGATGCATTGTCGTAGCTCTGCCCGCGACAATCTTTTATAGGAATATCAAGGCTTTCAAAAAAGTTTAAAATGGTATCTGCTATATATTGCGCATTATGTTCATCCATAGGCAAAAATTGCAAAAATCTCTCAATAGGCTGTCCGTCTTTTACGTATCTAACTATGAAAGTCAGTTGGTCAACATGGGACAGATCTGGCGTAGAATCTACGCTAATAGAGTAGGACTTTGCTGATTTAAGTTCTTTGACAATGGTTTTCAAAACTTGCTGTCCCATTAAATTAATAAATTCATTACAAATATTTGCCGATAGATATGATGTACTTCCTTTTCCACAATTTCCAAAGACTTGTATGTGGTTAGCAAGAAAAGGATGAAATTAACTAATCAGTTCTAAGCATCCCAAATAATTCCCATTATTTTAATGTCTCATTATCACCACAAAAAGCAAGACCTCTTGAAGCCAAAAATTTCACTACTGCAACAATCCTCCTAAGCACATTCTTCCAATAGTTAATTTCTGTATTATATTGGGACAGCAACTCAGTATCAATTCGTCCAGTAGTTTTCATTCTTGCACAATAATTCATCATAAATTCCCTGTGCTGTAAACTGTTCTCATGCTCTATCAATATGTTACTTATATGCTTCCAATCTTTATATCCATTGGGAGAACTTAAATTATGTCCAGTACCAGTAGTGGTATTAAATAGACGGCAGCAATAACAGTATACAGATTTCTTTGCTGGTGAATAAAGGAGCCATTTTCTTTCTAAAGACTCACCATTCGTCAATTTACGAAAAAAATATTTTTCGTCAAGTATCTAGTTTTCTTTTTATCATTTAAATCTGGAAAACTTGTAGAAGTTTCGGAGAAGTCACTATTTTTATTTTGGAAAAACTCTGGCCCTTTTCGAATCCAAATATTACGGACTTCTTCCGGTAAAATGTCGTCACAGTAAGTACCAGGGTCAGGAGACACAGATACATTCTCTAAGCTTGCAGTTATTAATTCACAGTAGCTTGAAGTCGATGGTTCAGCATCTAATGTGTGTCATTTTCGTCACACGTAACCTCTTTTTCCTGATGACATTGAGAGGTAATTTTGTCTTGCGGTGATGAGAATGAATAATCCCTCTGCTTATTTGTTTCTTCAACCGTAAAAAACGAAGTGAGCTTTGGAAGTTTTTCCGTTATTTCTTTTTGAGCTATAACTTTTTTTCTTTTTTGTGAACCACTTAAATATGTTCTTTTCGACATAATTATAAACTGTTGATAAACTGTTGATTTCCCTAAAATAAAATAAATAAATAATGAAATAATGTACGAACAAATCAAAACTTCTGTTTATCTTACTCAATTTTAAATAACAAACGAAACAAAATAACTCCACTCACTCCTATCAGACTGAAAGTTTAACCTGTCATGGGTCAGGCCTGATGGGGCCCCCTTCCCTTCCCTTTCCCTAACAAAGCACCACTTTGAATTTTAAATTGAATGTTTTGTGAATTAATTTTGAACTATCATATATTTTATTGACCGAAACACATTCCTAGAACAATAAAATATGTACCAAAACAACATTGATTGCGTTAATTTGATAAATTGATAGGTTTTACGATGTTTTAGTCAAGTATCACGCATCAGATTTGCATCGCGGCAAATTTGACATTTCGATTCCAAAGATAAATTATTTAAAAATATTCTGGTGTTGCCAGGTGGAAGAAACTAATAATAATAATAATAATAATTGGATAATTTGTATAGCGCCGTTTTTGTGAAAAATCACCTCAAGGGCGCTGTACAATTTATTTCCTAGGATCTACATTTGTTATTTAGACCAACTGTGCCAGCACGAGGTTCGTCATCCGTTCAGGCATGTGTCTGCCGCCAATATAGCGCTGACATGTGTCTGCTGCCAATAAAGAGCGCTGACACAACATCTTCACATAGACAACAAACCTTGGCAGCACCGCTGTGACGCTCGACGAAGACAGAAGATGGAGACTCTGCTGCAAGAGTCCTAGGTAGCGAAGGAACTGTACCAGCTGCTGCAGGGAGAGAGACTACCCCGTCCACCAACTGTGCCAGCACGAGGCTCGTCATCCGTTCAGGCATGTGTCCGCCGCTAATATAGCGCTGACATGTGTCTGCTGCCAATAAAGAGCGCTGACACAACATCCTCACATAGACAACAAACCTTGGCAGCACCGCTGTGACGCTCGACGAAGACAGAAGATGGAGACTCTGCTGCAAGAGTCCTAGGTAGCGAAGGAACTGTACCAGCTGCTGCAGGGAGAGAGACTACCCCGTCCACCAACTGTGCCAGCACGAGGCTCGTCATCCGTTCAGGCATGTGTCCGCCGCTAATATAGCGCTGACATGTGTCTGCTGCCAATAAAGAGCGCCGACACAATATCCTCACATAGATAACAGACCTTGGCAGCACCGCTGTGCAAAATCACCTCATCCTAGTTTACCTTAGTCTCTCCAGTCACCTCCCAGCCTTTCATGCCACCTAATGCATCCTCTCGACCCTTTCAGACTCCTTCCTGGCTCCAATACATTCTTTCTATTGTCGTGATCCGACGATTTCACACCTCTGTCTCAGACCCTTAGGGCTCGCTTATCGCAGGCTATCATAAGCAAAATCTTTAACCAAAGTCAAAGTGAAGTTTATGAGTGTCATCTGTAACAAAATACATAAACAAAAACAGAAAATAAAAACAAAGACAAAAACTTTAAACAAAATATGGCTTATCTGTCCTCCATGCAGACATCCTCGGTTGAAAAGGTCCCGTAAATCCCAACACCACTTGACACTTGAGTCAGGTATAAAATCTTCGACTGCATTGAGAAATCTTTGTTCTAGCTTCACTTTCAAAATTTAATCGGTTTAAAATGCTATAATAATTGCAAATTCCGGCTAAACGGTAGAAGTTACGCGCATTTCGTGAAATAAGAAGGTAAGCACTATATAAAACACGGATGCTGAACAATTTTCAGCGATCTCTTAACAAGGGAAACCTTCTGAAAGGATTAAACAAACCGGAGCGGTTAAAACACGTCCGCAACATTGTAAAAGTTAGTGGCTATATCATCCATGATGTTGGCGCAAGCGATTTTGACCTTGTTCTTTATACAAATTCTGTACACAGAAGGGTCAAAATCGCATTCAAAATTTTTTCCGCACGCATGCGCACACACCGCCCGCATTATCGCGTTTCGCGAGAGAAATTGTCAGTCCTTCGGGCCCCCCTGAGAATGGGGGCCCTGGGCACGGGCCCCGTGTGCCCTTATGGTGAAGACGATATTGGTCGTAGCAAGCAATGAATAATGAAACAATAAATATTTCAAAGAATTTGTGGTTTATGCAAAATGATTTGTTGAGTGTTTTTACATGCATTCAAATAATTATGCATGCAGGTAAGTACTGTCTACGTTTTATTTGTTAATAATAACGTCAAACCACGCGTTTATTATGAAATATTTCACACAGAGGCGTTTACACAAGTAAAATATTGCCAACCCAGTTAACTTAGTGACATGCGTATTTCGAAGTACGCTTCAATTTACTACAAAATTGACTGTGTACGATAAAAGCCTGTCATAAGTCGGTTGTCTACTTCGGTAACTTTCACAGTAAGTATCGTGTTTAAACCAACAAAAGAGTATTTTTCAACAATAAACTTAGATAAATTTTTGTTCTAATTTGTCATTGCTTTCATTATGATCCACCCCACCAGTTTCATCAGACTTGAAAGCTCGGAGGTCATAAGTTAACAGGGTCAATTCGTTTCGCTCTCGTGCTTTATTCGAAAAGTCATCAAACGACCGCTTTAGTCGTCTGATACGTGATTTATCGCTTCTTACTAGGAAGCCTTTTGTTCAGGTTCACACTGTACGTGCTTTATATCCTACAATATCTTATGCAATCCTGATAGGTGTACTTTAAGGATTTTCTTATTATTTTCTTTGTTTTCAGGAAGAGAGGAGTGGCTATCATATAATTTACTGTTTAAAATATCGTCTATAAATCGTGCGTGGACTTGTTTACAAGTTACAGAAGCAACTTTGGATTGGAAATTGCCGTCGTATGGTGCATGAAGATTCTGCATTCCGAATATCTGCCAACATGTAAGATACTCCCCTTGAACGCTTTAAGTGTTAAAGCTGTTAAAAATTATGTTTTATTTTGTAAGATAATCTCTATTAAAATGCTGAGTTTCAAAGTAATTAAATTAAATTCCTTCGATAGAAAAAAAAGAGCAAATTATGCTGCAGCAATTATAAAAAAACACATATTTTCTAATATTTCACTAAGAGAATTTCTTCCGAAAGGCTTACTTGTATAATACAGGGTTTTCCAATAAGAGGTGTTATTTTGATATTCAATCGTAAAAGATCAACGGTTTCGTTGCTTATGTGGCACGTAGCGCCGTCTTGTTGAAAGTAAACGTTTTCCAGATCAATACCATCCAATTCCAGCCATAAAAAATCATTAATCATCTCTCGATAGCGATCCGTTCACCGTAACTGTTGCTCCAGCCTCATTTTCGAAAAAGTAAGGTCCAATGACTCCGCTGGACCATAAACCGGACCAAACAGTCACACGTTGAGGATAGAGAGGCTCTTCAACAATAATTCTTGGGTTTTCAGAGCCCCAGATGCGACAATTTTACTTGTTAACAAAGCCACCGAGGTGGAAATGGGCCTCATCACTCAAGATGATTTGCATTTGATTCCCTCAAGTGAATTTTAATAATTTTAATGCGTTGTTGAAGCATGTATCGTCCCATTTTTATTAATGGCGTAGTTTCTACTTGTCAAAAAATGACTTCAAAAGTAACATCTACCGAAATGGCGGGCTTTTCAAAATAACACCTCTTATTGGAAAACCCTGTACATGCATTTTATATTTATAGAAATTAGAGAAAAATTGATGTTTTATAATCCAGTCGTAAAAATATTTTTTCGGCGCTACATTATTAATGCTGTCTAATAATTAACCTAATTTACTACGGAATTATATATCTTAAAAAGGCCTACAGAAAAGTGCGCGACGGTATGTGAATCTCTTAAGGATCTCAGCAACGCCGCGTACACACCAGCTAGTTTAAATATTTATTAACTGAGATGTTGAGAGATTTTTGATCTATTATAAATAATTCGTTTTTTATTAAATAGTTTTTCAACAGTCGCTTACGTCTATTAATTTTATTTATTTCTTTTTTTATTTATAAATACATGATATTTGACAAACACATTTAGAGATAATATATATGTTAAATCACCAAGCTAGGCGGCTGTTTCATGGTTACTAATGGAATGTAGTTATTTTGTATGAAGTCTAGTGTTAACAAATGAATTAAATATATAAACATGTTGAAAATTGGAAGACTTAAATAGAAAGTAAAAAATTGAAAAATAAATGTATTAGGATTCGATTACATACATATAAAAACACATATATATATATACACATATAAATGCACATAAATATATAATTATACTTGTTTTTTAATACTAGTGCGCTTCCTCTATCATTTTTGTTTAAATACTCTCTTACAAACCATATACACTAATTTTTATTTATTTTGAAAGCTCACAATGGAGCCTCAAAGTAGTGCGACCAGATTTCTGAAAGTTTTTGTGTATTCATAAACTTTCTAAAGTCCTATTGAAAACTATTAAACTAGTTTAATTTCGCACTGTCAAATGTCACTTTCATCATTAGCTTTCAAATATTTTATTAATGATCAAATAGAATAATTTATAGGGGTAAAAGGATTATCTAGAAACTACAGTATTTATAAGTACGTATCAAAGATTTATTTTTACTCCGAATTAAACAAATACATGTTGTGATGTAAGGATTTGAGCGCCGTTTTAACAATGTAGGGGAAATTCCTTTGAGAAAAACGGTATTCATAAAAATATCCCTAAGGCTGTCTAGCGCTTTTTTGAATGCACAGAACGCGTGATTTTGAACAAAATTAATACAATCTTAAAATTATATGGAAACGAATGAAATGAAAATGAATGAAACGAAAATGAATGAAATGAAATGAATGAAATGAAAATGAATGAAATGAAAATGAAAGAAATGAAAATGAATGAAATGAAAATTATATGAAAAATGCGCAAAATTGACAAGAGTTGTAGTTAATTAATGAACTTTGAATCTTTGAATTATAAAGATTAGATTAAGATCCTTAAGATAAATGTATCTAAAACACTATATCTGCGTAAAAATGATGTTTCGGAATCTACAGACAAGCTGCCTTGTGATAGCTTTGTAGGACCAATAATATACGTGACCAATAATAGACGAATAATATACGTGTCTGTGCAAAATAATTTAAAAAATAACAGAATTTTAATCTGCCGGGGCACAAAAAATCGTGTCAATCCCGAGAATTGTTTTGTTGTGATTTGCATAAATAAATAAGCAATTTTCGATGTGTTAACCTCAAAAAACGGGCACCGCTCGCACAATAAAAACATTACCATTTAGATATGCGTCCGGTAGCCAGAAGATATTATTTCCAGCCAAAACACAATAAGAACTGTTCATAAATTTAAGTTCTCTTCACAATGAGCTTTTTGCGGTTGACAGGCGCTGCCTCCGTCGAAAGCTCCCGCGGACGTAAATCCGGTAGCCATCAATGGACTGCCAGGAATAATAGTTGCCGTTTGTCAGTTGTTGCAAGTTTCCACGTTACTCCGAGAAGTCGGAATCTATATTGCTTCCGAATAATGATGTGGTCAGCCACACAACAGAATACTCCTGGCTGCTGTAACAATAAAGTGCTGAATGAATTGCTTTAATGAACCCAACCCTATGCACTATAATATATCTCAACGCTCTTCGGTATATTGGTGCTACTCAAATAATATAGAATTTTTACAAAAACATAAATTATCTCAGCTTTTGTGTGACAAACTTTGAAACGGATTGAAATCTCATTTTTAGTTGACAACTTCACTTTAAACGTTAGCTTATTATGAGATTTCAAAAATTCATTGATTCCTTTCAATTAATACCAAACAATACTTTTCAATATACATCTCGTACAAGGCCGGGTAGTAAAGCAAATGAATTATAAATAATCTGCATAAGGGGTTATACATCAATTAATGTATCAAATTACAAATTAAGCAAAATTACATGTTTTAAATTATGTTTTGGATTTTTATTTAATTTAACAAAGAGTTACAAAAATACCGCAATTCATTTCATGATACCTTACATACTCGTATTTAATACTAAATTAAAATAACCAATTTTTTTAATTAATAACCTAAATTTTCTTACACACACCCTAACCAACCACAAGATTCTTACAAATGAATATACCTAATTTAAATAGTCTTTTTTGAATAAATACCTACCTGATATTATTATAGTCGACAGAATGCAAGGCTGATGTAAGCGTAATGACTAAGATTATTATGATTATTATTTAATTTTAAGCGATGACGGTTTACATGTAGTTCCCATGAGCACTTAGGCCATAGGCCCATTGTGCTATCTCCCATTTTACCTCAATCCTTTAACAACAACCCAGTACTTTTTATAAAATTCACCAGGGTTGTTATTGGGTATATGGCTATGTCTTCTGGTTCTACTGTATGTCTCCCCAGGTATCTGAGCCTAGTTCCCACCAGGGCAGGACATTGGCCTCATATGTGAATTGGAGTCTCTTAATCCTCTTCGAATTTCCTGCATCTATTGGTGTTTTCCACTCCCAATATCTGCATGAGTCTCCTGAGATGGCAGTGTCCCGTTAGTAGTCCTACCAGTTCCCTCAGCGAGTTTCTGTCCATATCGAGTAGTTTCTTGGTTCGTCTAGGGTCTGGTCCTTTTATGAGTACTTTGGATTGTCTCATTCCAGGTGCCCTCTTCCATTCTTTGCGGTGCTGGGATTTGACCCACCTTTCGATATGTAATTTTGTATGGCAAGCTGCTACTCCTACGGCCGGCTCGGATCCTACAAGTGGTGCTTTCACCTCTTTCCTTGCTAGTTCGTCAGCCCGCTCATTGCCCCCAATACCTTTATGTCCTGGTACCTAGATTAGGGTTATTTTATTGAAGGTAGCGAGTTTTGTAAGAACTTGAAGCGTGTGCTTAATAAAGGGACGGTTAGAAGGTTTAGGCATGTAGAACGAATTAATGAAGAAATGGGTGTGAAGAAAAGAATATATGACGAAAATGGTAGCAGAAGTCGGGGACGCCCGCGGAAGACATGGCACGATCAAGTGAATCGGATACTTGAGTCAGGCAATTTCAAGACCCAGAATAATAGAAGAGTATGTAAGAGACGGTGTATGAATGTGAATGAGGCAAATAGTGTGTGCCAATACCGAGTTGTTTGGCGGTCCGTCCTTTCTGCCTACCCCTTTGGGGCAACGGTGTGATGGTTAGTTAGTTAGTCCATCTTAACTTACTGAAGAGTACGATACAAAGTAAATAAGTACTCCTCCATACAAATTGATTAGATCCGCTTTAATTTTGACCCTTCAATCAATCACAATAAATTTTCTTACACACTTTTTATTTTCCCTAAAGCTCTTGCAACCAGTTTTGATTCCCAAAAATGTTTTTGTTAAATTGTGGGGTACTTGCATAAAAATTTGCGTAAAATTTCTCAAAATCAACCGCAAACGACTTTGAATGTGCGGTCCTGCAATCCAGGATTTGCACTACATCGAGGGCAGTGGCGTGCAATTGCAAGGCCAGAAGCCTCGGTAGGTTGTAAACACAAAAATTAAATTAAAAATACCAATTTCGGTTGAGTGTGTTTTGTTTTAAATTGTGTTCTAATTTTCTAAATTACAACTGATTGTGCGAACCATTGAGACAACGATAAAGTACGAGTAGGTACCAAAATTGAAATTCATTATTCTATATGTCTCTCTCTCTAACATATGTTTTTGCATTCGCACACTTAACCTGTTACCCAATTACGTATCCCTGTATGGTAGTGTAGATTACCCACATCAGTGATATTTCCAACAATCTATTTAAAATCGTCACAACGTTAAGAAAACCTGTGCAGTGACTCACTTTCAGAGGGCTAAATATCGATTTGTAACAAGATGTTTTTCAGAAGACCGGGGGTAGGTCGGAATCCCTTCCTAATTCTAACTGTTAACTAGCTATCCCGAGTAGTTGTGTCAATTTGGAAAATAAAATAAATTGATTACAGTCCACCACAAACTGATTCGCATACAATTTGCGACCAAACAATATTTGAAAGAATGTTTCTTTTGTCTAATTTGATTGATTTGTTTAATTTGTTCATTCGGAAGGTAAATTTTTGATTTAAAAATGTCAATGTTTGTTTTTGAAAGGCACTGATGCTGATGCAAATATACTGTCTGTAAATACTTCCAGCTTCACAAATCCTGCAATTATAAATATCACGTCATTTTTCACGGGTCTCCGCTTGTCTAAATGTTAAAATGAAAAATCGGTAAAGTTCTATTTAGTCATTAATCAGCCTACATTCTCATATAGTCATATAAGGAAAGGATCCATGATAACTCAACACAGTGGCAATTCAACACACATTTAAAAAGTGATATAAAGTCATTAGAAACGATAAAAAAGAATTTTTTTTTAAACTAACCTAACCTAACCTACTTAACCCAGTTAATGAAGTTTTTGTTTTATCTCTTTCCATGACTTTATATAACTTTTTAAAGATGTGATGAATTATCATTGTGATGATTTATCCGGTCACCATAAAGAAAACACCAGGAGGTCTAGCACAGTGAAATTGATAACGTTACAATTTTGAATCGATAGGCATAACTACATATGTGACACTGGCGCATCTCTCTCTTAAATGACATACCTACAGGTCAGAAGGCTAGATAAAAGTTTAAAATAATAATAAATTGACAACGTCGAATTGAAATATTAACTTTAATATATAGGGGTTTCCAATAAGAGGTGTTATTGGTGAATGGATTGCGCTATCGAGAGATGATTAATGATTTTGTATGGCCGGAATTGGATGGTATTGATCTGGACAGCGTTTCCTTTCAACAAGACGGCGCTACGTGCCACACAAGCAACGAAACCATTGATCTTTTACGGGAAAAGTTTCCGGACCGTGTTACCTCTCGAAGAGGTGATCACAATTGGTGAGATTTGTGATTTAACACCTTGCGACTTCTTACTTTGAGGCCACGTGAAAGAGAAGGTCTACGCCAACAGTCCAGCGTCGATTCAAGACCTCAAAGATGGAATTCGTGAGGCTATCGAGGACATAAGGCAGCCACTTTGCGATTTGGTTAGGGAAAATTTCATGAAAAGGATATATGTGGTCGTGGGGGTCATTTGAATGATGTTATTTTTCACTATTAACGGCATACCTTCTTCTTACTAATGTAATAAACATTCGATCATTTATATTAAAAAATGGCATTTTTCTTTGAATATCAAAATAACACCTCTTATTGGAAAACCCTGTACATTCGAAATCCCCACGTAATTTTTGACACTGAAAAGGGAGTTAATTAGTTCACGAAGTCATTAGTTATAACTAACAACTTTTATTTCTAGAAGCTGGAGCGTAAAGAATTAATCGCATCTTATATGATTTAATTAAGTATATGGATCGTGTATACGATTTATTTCAGTTCTAAGAGCTTAGTTTGTTCACCTCCATTCATTAATAAGCCAGTTATTTTTTCTTTCATAACGAACGATATTATACAAAAAGATGTGCATATTTACAGCTTTTCTGACATCTTGGAGGCCGCGCTAAAAGCAGCTTGTCTACCGACTGACGGAATCATATTTTGACCGTGCTCGCAAATATCACTAACTGACCATAGATGACTGATTTCATCGATATAGTATTTATCGATCGTCCGTGCTAGACTTGATAATATGGACGATTTTGTTCATTGATGTATTTTCAAGCGCTAGTAATGCTTAGATATATCCGCCACTGCTAGACCTCACAATTGACTCACTTCCCTTCCATAACTTATCGATGTCCAGGCCCTCCGGCCAATGCGATAATGCAAGTCTCGAGGTCCTTACCTCCTTCCTCCCACCTCCTCCTTGTGGTCTTTACGCTTTGTGGACCTCCAGAATTATGCGGACTATAAAAATGCCAGGCGTTTTACTGCAACCGCAAATCCGCAATTGTTTGCGGGAGAAGGTCGCAAATCAACAAAGTCTCGGTAAATGTTGGCTTAAACACTTTTTGCACTTTTTCGTAATAACGATAAATTTTAAGAAGTTTGAATATAAGCCGTTGATTTAGTATTTGTTTAATAATATATGTATAGGGTTAAACTAACCTAACCTACCTATTACAAACATAAAATGGACAAACGCATATCATCAGAAACAATATAACCACGTTATTGACAGCCAAGAAGCTTTTTTAACAAAGCAATCAAATTTAGTTTCACAGCCAAACGTCATAGTTAGAAATATGAACAATGAAGCTTTCTATTCAAATCCAGAAATTGACTACAGAATAATTAAAATGAACAAAATTATATGAAAATACAAAAAAGTGAGGTGTTAAATGTGGTAAAACTTATAATAAATTTGTACAAAAACCTTTAATTTTATTTCAGTGCTTAGACGAAAAAACGTAACGTGAACCATTTTCAAAACTTTTTTATGTTTAATTTAAAAATTTTAATTTTTCAAAAATTTTTAATATTTCAAAATTTTTTTAGTAAAAAAGTTAAAACGTATTTCATCACATTTCAAAAACAGTTATTAGTTTTCGGATAGGTTCAGAAATTTCTATTTATTTTGATTTTATTGTGAAACGGAAATACATACAATTTACCCCACTTTCTGACAACATATTTAAGAAATATAAATATGCCAGAGGCCTGAAGGGTTAAATAACCAATTTAACGACATCGTTATTATTAAAAAGAAAACTCCCTTCTACAACATACAAGAATTTATTTATGTACAATAAAATAATGATTATATTATTTTTTAAATTAAATTTTTATAGATTATCTTTATAAACAAATTTTTAAAATTTAGTGAGATAATTGCATTTAAATTATTTTTTAAGCTTAGTGTAGCTTGTAACTTTTGAGTCCTCTTCGAGAAGAGGAATGCATTTTTTTCAAAATTTAAATTAAACTCACAGTATTTATACAATGTGTGACAAAAACACCGTTTAACGAATGTGAAGTGGTTTTTCTTTATAAAAGCTGTAAGTGTGTAGACTTTATTATCATTACGTTTTTAAACAATGAATGTCAGAAAGAAGAGATAAGAGAATTCGATGTGTGTTTGGGTACTGCCGCTCCGGGAACGTGTTGTATAAGGGAGGAAACACAGGCGTGCCCCAGCCGAGCTGTTGAAGTCAAGAATTAATCGTTGTAACTCGTTCTCGTGAGATAAATGTCAACCGTGTACATATGTTGCCGGTGGGGAAGGGATCAATGACGCTAGATCCTCGGAGCAACTTCCATTGTAATACCGGTAGAGAAGGACACCATGTTCAACCTGACACCTGTTCTCTAAAGATTGCAATCCGCTTGTCAAGATAGAGGAATCTATCAAACGGACTGCCCGTTTCTGCACTGAGTCCAGGGTTTTTTTTAGGTATTTTGGGACTCAGACCAGAGGTGCTGCAAAATTTAACAGTGGGGCACAATTGCGATTTGTAGTAAACTTAATAGTCTACAGTTGTGTACTGTTAAAATATATGCGCACTGATATGGGGCTAACTTGACTCTGGCTTCGATAGAGTCTTCGTGCATGAGCCGGTCACGTAGAATTACACCAAGCATACCAATGGAAGGCAAGTTGGAAAGATTAAATATGTGTTAATAAAACAACCTTAGGTAATACAAGATTACACTCCGTATATGGCCATAAATATATTAATTTGTTCAATATTGTATTCAACAAAAGTATAAAATATTTCTAAATCCACCTTTTAGCAATAATAGACAATGTCCATTGTTATTTTTCTTTCTATACTCTTGAATCCTATTTGTCTCGGACACGTGACCCCACGTAGTAGTACTATTATTCGTCACGGCTGGGAATCGAACCCTGAACAAATAGTTTGCCAGGTAATTCTAATGGGAAGCACTGTGCTGAGGATTAGACGCGGATGACCACTGGTCGGCTGTCACCAATTGACCACGTCATTTCAATTGACCACGATGTGCCACGTGTGAGAAATGTTCTCACACGGAGATCGGATATTAATTTATTGGTTAATTTGTCGGGGATATTGTAACGCGTCACCCCTTTAACGTGTAAAATTTTCTATATAATATATATTATTGATCCAAATGTTTAACAATTTCAATTTGCACATACTACCTATATATCATCCCAATTAGTTGAAGTATTTGGCTTACTACAAAATAACACCACCAGATCAAACTTTGAGCTGTGTTAAGTTATTCGATAGTGCAGAAACAGTCAACTTGTATTTTTTATATGCATAATGAAATGGTAATAAATTATGAACTATTTAATTAAATTGGTGCCATTAATTACAATTACATTACAACTTTTTCAAATATGTCGTAAATGTGAAATATGATAGAGTAATAAGATTTGAAATCGTGCGAAATCATGCATCCCTTATGCTACGTATAGACAGGAAAAGAATATTTAATTATGTTCCTTTCCCGTAACTCATGGCTCGGCTCGCGGAAATTGTGTCCTGTTTATACGCACCCTTATGTAGATGGTTGAAATACCAACCGCCCGTTTTGATTTGTGATTACAGAATCCTCGTTTAAGTGACTCTATTTTGTGTCACTAATTTATTTTAAATGATTTTAATCGGTTAATAATTGATAACCGCCCTTAACATTTTTGTCATTTTAAAATAATTAAAAAATTATTTAGTTATTTTCGGCTTGGAGCTTTTTAACCTCTAGAGTCTTTTCGGGAGATATTTCTCCCAAACTGACACGGACTCAAAGTTATGTTATAGCCATATGTGGTTGCGATTATGCATATTGTTTATTTTGAATTTTTGTTGAATATATTATTAATTTGCATTGATTTTTATACTTACTACTTCTTTTTACATTTTTATTATTAATATTATTTCATTGTTCACTATTATACTTAAATATGAATATATTATTATATTGGAGGCACTGCTGAAAACCAGCTGCATTCCCGGAGAGATCCTTTGACCTTTTTGTCAATAGATGATTGACCTTTTTGTCAAAAGAATTTAATTTAAAAAAATATGTAAAATTGATCTATTGGCAAATAAATGTTTTATTATTATCTCGTTTTATATTACGGTTAAATATATGATTTTAACAGTGTTAGAAATATATAACGACACGCTTTGTATTTTCGAGCAAAAGTTTACGCTAGACGCTCCCGATAAACTTTAAATATTTCTATGAAACAACATTTGGCATTTTTAAATATTTATCAATGTGTGGAAAATTTTATATAATTCGAAAAATAGTGATGGAACAGTTTCTTGGATAGTATATTTGTTTAATTAATGTGTTTTTTAGTATCGCGCTCACACGGTTAAAACCATCAGTAAGAGTTCAAAATTTTAGTATATTTTTTGCAATACTAAAATATGTAACTGAATTGTAAGTATTTTGTGTTTTTATGTAGTGATTACTTTATATTTGCTTCACTCAAATTTATAAATTGTTTACCCCGATACAGACTTGGCCCTAGTGAGGTTGATTTTAAGATGAAAAATTATGATTTATGTACAGTAAGAAGAAATGATTAAATAAATAAATTTTAATAATAGTGTTGCCGCCTAGATAACCTAACACATCGGTGTTATATTGCTGGGCCAGTATTTTGAAGTTAGATGAAGAATTTTCGTTGCCCATCGAGGGATAAAGGGTGTCGCGACATCACAAATGGACGAACAAACACTTCACCAAACCCGGCTGTCCACTGTCCATTATAGCAGGTCACGTGCTAAATGTTTGCTCGGGGGTGTACTCTAGAAACACACTGGACTCGACCCATGTAAGGGATGAAATTAAGGGACAAATTGATATTTTCCCATTGTTGTATGAATGGCGAACTCAACTGGTCAACGCATCATCGATAATAACACGAAATAAAACAAAACTGTTAACTAGCGACAAATTGTTCATGAATGAGTCGCACAATTGAGCTAGCTCTTTTTAACGAGCTGTATTAGTATTACTACAGGTAAACTGTATCATGGCTCAATTGAATATTTACTCTTTTTATCAGAAGATATTTTAGAATAAAAACATCATTAAAATTATCCAAGTATTAATTGTAATTACATACTCAGTAGTCCTGGGTGAATGACTCGCTCATTAAAACCTCCTCACGAGCTTCCAAAGAGCGAGTGGGCTATTTTTTCGTTAGGACCCGACATACTCTCGCGTCTTACTCTCGCGACTGGGTTGCCAGGTGCTGGCGTGGCGAGGCGAGCGCACATAGATTGTTAGCACCCGTATCTTTGCGGTGTTCTACGCGCTCCGGTGTTGTGCACTCAGTATAGATTTACTCCCTTACTAATAAACGTGTTTTAAAGTGTAAACTACCATTAATGTAGGGTAAATGGTTATTTATCAGTTGTGTGTATTTTAAAACCCGTTTATGGATTAGTTTTTAAATGCATTCTTCTTCTCTTTTTGTGTGGTAGGAGGTCAGAGGGGGACATCTGAGTCTGCGAGCCAGTTTTAGTCCTCAGGCGTCTTCTTGTAGGCCTCATCAATCTCTCAGCGGAATGAATGAAGTGGGCATTCGGTGATCACACGTTCGGTGGTCTGCACCCCACGGCATTCACACATCGCCTAAAATGGCATAAATAATTACCACTCTAAGGAATATTGTAACATCTTTATACCTCTCGTACACGGAACATGTTACAGAGTTAGAGGATTCACATAAGCACAACACAGCACTAGTGGAAACCAGGCATAATAGTTTTCAAGATTACGCCCATAAGTATCCGACACCTTATAACCTATTAGATTGTGTGATTTCTTGAAGAGCAGGATTACGAGAAACATATCTCGACAAAGCCCTTGCACAAAGCAAACAGGTGTTTCCGGCCATTCAAAGGGGATTACGTTGAAAACGGTTCGGTGACACATTTTTAACAACTATTATACCACTGTCCCTTTTTTCAACATACGTGCTTTTTCAATATTTTCCGAAATTAAAATTTAGGTAAATTCAATAATGAGCTGACACTATCCGCAACTAGTGATAAATCACAACAGTTCTACTCTATAACCTGTAAAAACAATGATTGATTCTAAATATTCGATTTATGTAAAAATTATAATTTTTTCGCTTGACTAGTGGCTGTTAGGGATTTTTTGCGATGGATTTCCAAGATTGAAACATTCGATTTTGTGTATCCCAAATTCTCGTTATTTTCTGATAATATTATTTAGTTTTTTGTATTAAAACTTTATAATAAAAGGGAACATGTTTGAGACTACATCATAGCTTTTACAGTCAGATTCAGTGACTACAGTTAAAAGAACATCAAAAGGTTTTTGCTTGCACGAATAAAATTTCTAGCATCACAAAAAAGATAAATAATAAGTACTTATTATTCTTCTAAATCCGTTTGCTTCGTTTTACTGTTAACCATATAATTAAATAAGCAAGTAAATGCAACCAAATACCCTAAACTGTCCAATAACTAATAGGATATTGGAAATCCTTCCAAAAATAAAATACATAACTAATTGTTTGTGGGAACAGGACCAATATCTCACCGCCGCGCCAGGATAATAGCTCTAATGCTATTTATTGGGAGCACGTTTCATCCATAGGACCCTGTAAGAATAAAGGATTGGGCTTTGTATTTCTGCTTTGTTTGCTCTTCACTTCCTTCGTAAATACTTCAGAATCGAGGATTACTGCGGCGATATAGTGGCTTATTTTTATTTTGTCCGTTTTGTATGTACTGGTAAATGTTTTTTTAGCGGTCTAATATAACGCTTAGCGCGTTCTTTTGTTTATCTGAGGATCATTCGAGTGACTATATATTACGATATTACTTACGTGTAAACTTTATTGCATTAGGTATAAAGTAGGCTACGGTTTAATTTATCCAAGCCTTTATATATAGCAGAAAAGCTCTACTCTCTTAAACTTTGATAGTTTTTTCTATCTGACATTTCAAATGTCAAAGTAACTGTCGAAAAATTAGGACAATACAATAATGATGTGCTGTGTTATTTTATCCGTAATTTTATGTTTAAATTAAAAAAGGTGCTGAAACCTAGCAAAGCCGGGTGGTAAATGTCTACTCGATTTAATATAATAATAAAATCGTTCCAATAAAACATTTTACATGGCACTTCAGTAAAAGTAAATTATTTTAAAACATAGCCAAATAAAAGAATCTATTATATTTAAAAAAAATCAAATTGTTTATACAATTTTTAATACATGTCTATCGTATTAACAATTCGATCGATCTAGAATTTTGAAGATTGTAACTAAATGTTGTAAAACATAATGATTATTTAGCTACCAATACATTACCACACAATATTAATGGTATGTATACATTTGCGAACCGAAACGCGAACCGCGCCATGAATTACGGGAAAGGAAGGAAAGAAATGGCGTGACCGCCTCTTGCAGTTGCTTCGTCCCTTTCCCATAAGTTGAGGTTCAGTTCAGTAGTTCAGTTTGCGTAGGTATACGTAGAAGTATTACATAAATACAAACAAACAGCTTGTGTAAAATGTTCATAATCGTGTGAGCCAACAAAGACAAAAAAAACCTTTCACCCTTGATTCAGGTATATATTTTTTTCGTCTTCCCCCTTCAAAGTTGATGTTTGCATATCAATACACGCACTGACTGCAAAATATAATAGAAATAAAACTAAAAGCGCAGAGTTACCCATGTCGTAATTGAAGAAACAGGATCCCACTCGAAATTTGCGCAAAAAACAATAAAAATATCCCTTCAAATTAAACTCGTATCAGATTTTATGAGATGGTTACATGTTGATAATAAATGCAGGGGAGGTTTTAAAAAAGTTGTTTGAATTATGTAATGCGATCCAATTTGGTTTGGGCTAATAGCAGGTGTCACGTGATGCAGACGGAATGAAAAAACGGGAAAACAATAAAAATAAAGTGAATTTCTTGTACGGTAATAGAATCGCCGGTTTATGTTGGGAATTGGACAAATTATTTTGTGGTGGACCAGTGATTTTCAAACACTTTCAATTATTATTTAATTTAATTAATATTATGACTTCTTTAGTTGCCTGGAATTCAGGCTTTTAAATTATAATTAAAAATCGATATATGGAATAATCGCTCTATCTCTAGCTGAATCTGTTATAAGATATGGATTAACAGCATGGAGATTTTTATGTAAAACTAATATCGACCATGTTCAATCCGTGCAAAATTCGTTGGTTTATTAGCTGTAAAATGCTAACAAAATTTATTAGCTGACAAAAAATTATACAAAGAAATGCATGATATTCCATACTTCTATCAGAGTCTCAAAATTCTTTCAGTGAGAGCAATTCTGCGGAACAAAATTATATTTCAGCACATAAATAAACAGGCGAGAACACAATCATAATACTCGTTTTAACTTTAATGAAGGACTTATTGTACCTAAGCATACAAATAAATATGGACTAAGAACGTTAAACTAAATGATTCCCAGTTGTTTTAATATGTTACCTGCTGAAATTAAAAACTGTGCCCAAAACAAACAATTGGTGAACTTACTAAAGACTTGGCTTACTGAAAGAATTAATTTGTATTGGCTTACAGTGATATATTATTTCAAAGACTTTTAAAATTCTTATTTATGTTTTCATAATTTTCTTTTTGCTATATTTCTGTAATTTTTTTTTGTTTTATACATTTAATTGTAAAAATGTTACTGTAAACTCACTATAATAAGATTTATAATGTAAAGAACCCGTTAGACAAACTGCTAAAAAGCAGTTTATCGGGACTTTTTTGCCTTATATTTGTAAAGTGTGTAATATATAATAAAAAACCAAAATTCTTAGTGACAAATCAAAGTAGGTACCTGTGCTTTTGTTGACAAAACAATTTTTAAACCTTTACATATTGCTGCTCTTTGTAATAAATTCAGTTTAGACTTGTTTGTAATTTGATATAAATGTCATAATTTATATATTTATTGTAGATATCAATAACACTACATAGAAATATTTTTTCGGATAGAAAAACAACAAACGAATCAATAGAAGTAATCTCTCATTGTGTCTTTAAGCTCCTTAGCTCTTGATGAAAATTTCGTTACAAACTGGAAACAGTTGCGTTGGACCAAAAATCCAGAAGGAAATGATGGCCATATGGTGATGTAATTTTTTAACAGCGCTGTACAAATCATACAAATACTTACTAAGTAAACAAGGTATTATTTATTTTTAAATTAATTGACCCCAGAGAAAGTATTTATCAGCATCAGTTATAATATTAGTTAAGTAGGTACTTATCATGTTAGTTTTAAAAATATATAAAAACACATGCCGGCATAGAAGGTTTAAATTACTTGGCTAAATGAAATTGTTTTGCACTCCCAGTGTGTATCTATTTTTATGTTTGAGAACCGCTGAGTTCAGATGTAAATAATTCTTGATAAGTTTAATTTTCTTTTATGTCACCTTAAACCTTCTCACACAACTACCCCCTACCCTTAGCCGAACAAAACCTCCCCTGTGATGTTACTTATTATATTTACGGGGCTTGTTAAGGGAAGAAAAAATCTCAAAGTAGATGTAAAAAATTACAAACGAACGAGGGTGTCGTTGAAATTAAAAGATTTCGCAGACATTTATGGCGTCGTATCGCGGTTGCAGGCTTTATGGTGAATTTTAGGGGATGATTTTGTAATTGTATGCATAAATGTATTTTTTGTGTCTGGGAATGTGATATTCAAATAACAGCGACAGGTTTAATAACGATTTTGAGTTTTGATAAAATACTCATTTGGCTTGCAGTTCTCGTTATACAGGGTGTAAAAGCACGTACCCATAGAATTTTAACAAGCGATTCCAGAGCACAGTGATACAATTGAGTAATGATGTTTTATCAAACTCCTATTAAAAACGGGACTGTAGACCGTTTCCTTATAAAATTATAGTACATTCATAACATATGATGGTATTATTGATTCACCTACTCTACTGCAACTCATTCCCTTCAATATCCCCTCGCAAAGACTCAGAAATAATGAACTGCTCTTCCTCAACCATCATTCGACAAATTATGGATATTATTCACCATTATCCGGAATATGTAGACTGATCAACTCAAATCAAAACCTTATCTTTTTTGGGATAAGTCTGAATGATTTTTGCCAGTCGCTAAACAAGTGACGGAATATTAAAAGTGTCCCGTGGTCCTGACCCAGGGCTGACTTGATTCGACTTGTCACATTATTTTCTTATATTATATCTACCATATGTCTTTGCTTTCATGTACCTTTGTCTACTCCTGTATTTTTCATTTTACTTTATTCGTGTTATTATTTTGTAATTTGGACGATGTCCGTTAATAAATAAATATCGGAACACTTCGGATCCTGCGTTTATCCTGATTTTATATAATGACGAAGTGCGACAATATTTAAATTTTTACAAACACGTGTTCTGACATCACGAAAACACGTTTGTGTTTTACTGAAAGTTTATTAGGAAAGCTATTCATTCGTCAAAGGCCTGCAATCCCATTTTTAATCGTATTCTAATAATTGGAAGAGCTTTCAGTAACTATTTTTACGTGCATATTTGGCGTTAAAAAAGTAGACGTCATATTGCTGTGGGGTATTTTTTTTAACTAACTTAAATAAAAACAAAAAAATATTTTCCATCACACCTAACCTAACCTAACCATCACCTAATTGTGTACAGTCTAGCGGGTCTCGTGATACGCACTCCATCTCGTTCCGTATCACGTGATCCGTTGCGACGTGTAGTAGTAGTGCGACCAGTGGCGGCGTGTGAAAGTATTTATTTATTTTTTATTGAAAAAAATATATATCATCGGACAGCAAAATAACATGTACCTACATATTTTACACTCTGCATTATAATGTATGTATAATAATGATTGGATTATTTGTATAGCGTCGTTTTCGTGAGAAATTCACTTCAATTTTATATGTACCTACATAACATGAAAAAATTCACAGATTCTTACTGAATATAAATATTATGATGTTTCATATCCAGTAGCTACCTGCATAAATAATTTTATTTAATATGCAACATCGAATATTGATGTCTTTCCAATGTGAGCTAAAAACTTATATTAATAATCATTAAAAACAATGAACAATCAATTAATATTTCTATTTTTGATGCATACAATTCGTGGGGATTTCCATTCTAATGATATATTGATACAAATATAAAACTTGTTTCCACTTATTTTATTTTTTGACCGTGACCGGTTTGAGCTTATTACAGCCATATATTGGTACAAATATTCCTTAAAGTATGGTTTATATAGGTAACATTTGGGGTAAAAGTGGGAATTTACAAGAATGGTAAACAATTAAATTATAACTAACTAACTAACCATCACGCCGTTTCCCCGCAGGGGGTAGGCAGAGAGAGATTCATACTACATTTCATACACACTCTTCTATTATTCTGACTCTTGACATGGCCTGACACAAGTATCTGATTCACTTGGTCGTGCCATGTCTTCGGACGTCCCGGAATTCTGCTACCATTCACATTTGCATCTCATATTCTCCTTACACTCCTTTCTTCGCTCATTCGCTCTACATTCCTAAACCATCGAAGCTTATAATTTGATTTTATTTTAGTTTTATGGATTTTCCCATCTTCGTGGTGTGTTTCAAAATTGAATTTCCAATTATTTGGTTATTACCAGCAGGCCTAATTACTTCGGTCTCAGAGATCAATTCAATCAATTAATTAATTAAATCAATTAATAATATTCAGTCAATTCAATGGGATCGTTCCATTGACAATTTGACAGTCATATATTCAAGTTATTTCAAACCTCACACAACTTGCAAAAACCGTAAAATAAATGCGAAATTAACACACGAAGAAGAAGTACAAGCAATAAAAGTTAATTTGGTTTGTTGGCGTACATCGTACATGCTAATCTTTTCCTACTTGAACTGCGGGAAGCTTATTACTGGTCTTAACATGAATATTAGTTGCATGAACTCAGTCCAAGAGTGTATTTCTTATCTCGTGTGCCAGGAGCCCGGCTAAGATTAATTTTAACTGCATTCAGTGAACAAATATTACGCAAAAGATTTAACAAAGATTAAAATACATGGTGTTTGGAAACAAATAGTGGGTACAAGCGGGAAACTGGTTGCGTCACATTGGGATTCGATTTTGTGGTATAATTTTTTTTATTTGTTTTTCCTTTTCTGAGTTAGTATAAGCTGTTCAATGTTTTGTGAAATGCGTCAAAGCGTATAGCCGATTCAGAAAATGTTATTTTTTAGTTGCCGAAAAAATTAACAAAATAATCGAAATGGTCAGAGAAAATAAGAAGTTTTTTGTGGTTCTATATGTGATGTAGATTTACAACACATTTATGATCCTGTTTCCGAACACCGTATACGCTTGCAAAATTATTTTGTGGTTTGTACTGTTTTCATTAAAATAATAAAATAACATCGATATATCCTTTCTCGGGATAAATTATAATTACTTTCGAGAGACTGATCTGTACCATAATTTTTAAGTTTGTGAAATTCATATTGGTTTATATTTACGCAAATTTTTTTTCAAATATATTTTAAAAGTGTGGGTTTTTTATAATTTTTATCACATTTTTTACATTTCTATATAATAATAATTTCATTACAAAATTATTTATTTTATTTTATATTATAGAAACAAACAGTACATGATTTACAGAGATGAAACAATATACATGAAATCAGATACTTCCTGTTGGGTACCTATGATATGTTTCCTTGTAATGTCTGCTAAGTGGTATGTTTATTCCTTAATTACCAGGTGACGTGTGTAGTATTTAGGTGTGTGTGTGTGATGTGTGTAATGTATATGTGAGAGGGTGCGTGCGTGCGTGTGTCTGTTTGTATGCGCATTGAACAGTTTAAATTATTGACATGATGCTACGTTTGAATTTGGGCAGTGAATCCGAAAAAATGTCAATGTTAGATATAAGACAAATATTATTTAGAGTATTACTAAACATTTTTAGTGTGGTTAGGTTTAGGACATAATTAATACAATCTAAATCACCATTAATTTGATAATCTTCGATTATGTCCCCAATCCATTCGATTATTTGTTTTACCATTACCGTATCTACACAGTAAATTAAAATAGTACCTGTGTACCAACTTTTAAGATAGTATGCTAGTAGTAGTATGTAGTAGGTAGGCATAGGTACACACATTCAAATACCAATAGTACAGCATTAGAACTGAAACAAAAAGTATTCTGAAGTTGCTTGTACCCTTTACGTGCGGGGGCGAGTTTGACGGGCGCGTGGCCTGTCGCGCGGATGATACGCGGTGCGTGCGCGGGCCGGTGCCGAGGGGGTTAACTCGTACTGATCCCGTGTCCACTCGACGTCTTTAATATGTGATGCTTGTCAGACACAAGGTACAATGGAGGGTCGCCGGATGATTAAAGTGGTCAGAATAATCTGTCGCATAGGTTGTTACGGAAAATCGATCGAATTTTGTATTAATTAACAGAAGTTGGCACGTTGCCAGACGTTATCAGGACCAAAAGGTGAAAATAATTACCAATTTTGATTCATTTTAAGCAAATTCATTACATCGCTCTTATGGTGTGTGTGTGTGTGTATTTTTTTTCTATCAAGTTTTCCAGGGAAAAAATAAAATTACAAAAATTGTTTTTTTTTTCATAAAACAGCGTGCATATAATTTTCTCTCAGGAATCGTGATTTTAAACTCGTAATAATGAGTTGAAGTTTGAAGTAGATTTTTTCAATAAATTTGGAGATATTTCGTAAGAATCAAATGAGCAAACTGGTTCAAAACAAGCGTAGAAATTATATTGTTTTTTTTACGGAAACTAAATCTTATCGCATTTGTATTTTATTTCTGAGACAAAAATGTTCTTCCCCAGAGAGTCTTAATTTAGTCTCAAAATAAAGAACATGAAATGGATATAGCATTGTTAAGTGATCAACTCAGAATAGCCAGGTATACTTTCAAAACCTCATATTCCCATTTACCCACCAAACATACTCAGTTCTAACGGCCTGAGAAGTCGAAGGTTAATGGTTATACTCTCGATTTGAAATCCCAAATCACGGCGTGCGCAAGTAAATTAATTTGTGTTGATTCACTTAATTATGTAGTATATTTGCGGCATGTTCCAGAGTCAAAGATAGCCCTGGGGAAAGTCTACCATAGAGAATTAAAACGTTTTTTGAAATGGCTTTAGCCGTGTTTGGTGACCAGATCCAAATATATAGGTACATATAAGTATAATTATATAAGTTGGAATGCTGCAGTCTCACCCCAGACAGTTCGGAACAGCTGGGATTCGTTACTCAAAAAAAAACAAATCAAATTAAAATATTTGTATTATTTAGAAATAGGTTTATTAAAATAAATAAAAAATCGTTTATTAAACGTATGAAGTATAACCCCACTCAACAATTTTGTAGGTGTAACTTTCTCTATTCTGTCATACAAAAAATATTATCAAGCACTGTATACTTTTGTCATCAAATCACCATGACGCACTCGTCGATAGTTTGTCCCCAATAAACAGATGTCGTCTCGTCAAACAGATATCGAAAAATAATCATAACAGACGCATTGGAGCATCTAACAGGGCTCGTGTCTCCGCCAGTACCAGACCGGACGGCACCTCCCCGATGGGGCAGGCTAAGGGAGGGACGGACTACCACAAAAATGTGCTGAAAAAAAGTTCAAACAGCTCTACAAAGGACTTATTGTAGTGGTACTGCCAAAGTTTGTCTGAGACACGGATGGAACTGCTATCAGACAAACTAACGAAAATTGACTGATTATAGAAGAAATGAGATTCCTGGAGAATTTTCGTGTTACAAAACCTTGGAAGAACACGAACTACAAAATCCGAAAATAAGTATATATTTTTTAGTTATATAATATGTTAGATTTTTCAATTTAAGATTTTTAAAGTAGAGTATCTTTTCCGTGAAAGCGTGCTTATGACTGGCAAGAAGTGTACGTAAATTATTGCAGTAATTTATAAGTAATTAATAATAGTATTGATACATGTATGGCGTGCTGAAGCAAGTACTTTGCAGTGCAAAAGTAAAAAAAAAGTAAATGTGACATCAGTGGTATTGTTCTACTAATACTCCTAGTTATGTATCTGAAATAATACACTTTTTTTTATATATTCACTAATATTGTTATTAGGTTTATAAAAACAGTTTATTTTTAAACAAGTTCTGGTGTGTAATTATTTTAACGCGTGACAACTGTTTCGCCCTCTGAAGGCATTATCAAACTGTGGGTCGCCCACTTACAGAATAATGGAGTAGGTAGGCATCCCTATACCTACCTAGAAATAATATAAATGTATCGTCTGTAAGTGGGCTACCCACAGTTTGATAATGCCTTCAGAGGGCGAAACAGCTGTCACGCGTAATAATAATTACACAGCAGAACTTGTTTAAAAATAAACTGTTTTTATAAACCCAACAACAATATTAGTGAATATTTATATAAAAAAAAAGTGGGTGTGTCAAGCCTACGCAAGACAGAAGTGAAACTTCTAGTATTCCTCTCTCTCTATTTTCATTTCATCATCTCTATTTTCTCTCTTAGGTTAGTTTGAAAATTAGAGGTTAAATAATTCAACGACGAAGCATGGATTTGCTTTTTCTAATATTTTCTTATAGATGAATGACGTTCGATTAATGTATAGTTCCAAAAATTTTCAATTTATTCACAAGTATACAATATTACATAAATAACAATATTACAATTAAAAATTACAAAGAAATTACAATGACAATGATGTGTTCATCACCTCTATCTCGTCACTACTCATTTTTAACACTGAAATTCTGTACCAAACCGTATGAACCACAATCAATTACGTATTTCACTCGTATTACACTCACGACGCAGTATACTAACCAAGCCGCTGATGCTTGGCGTGGCGCAGTTCGCTGGTGTCTGAGAGAGAGGAAAGAAGAGAAGAGAGAGAACGTTCGTGAGCGGCTCCCCCACCTCAACAAGCGCATATGGTGAGAGAGGGACAGTGAACGGTGAGCGGTGGTGGGGGTACCCGCATTTTCGTGTCGATCCTGACTCGGTTTTACTCCGTCCCCGAAAATCCATTACGCGCCTAAAGAAGTTTCACTTCAAAATAAAAAAATAAAATTAAGTTCTACAAATTAAACTTAATAACAATAAATAATAAACTTATTATTAATAATAAGTATTATAAATTATATTTAGGGAGGAAATTGTTACTTTTTATAAGAATTTCATTAGCGTACATTTCTTTATAGTATATAATTTAATTCTATTGTTTATTCTTCTAATTTTTTATTTATTTATTTATTTATTTATTTTATTTATTTATTTATTAGATACAAATAATTACATACATATTAAGGAAGCTTTGGCTGTCCAACTAGGAAATTTTCCCGTTTTAGGACAGCCAAATTGCCTGGTTTAGTTAACATTTGTACACGCTGCTGTTATGAATTATATTTCCATACTTTACATTAATAGTTACGCTTGTAATGTAGTCTATATACATATATATTTATCAAAGTAATCAAAATAAAAACTTTTTCAGACATATTTGTACACCCGAATATTAGTTTTTTTTATGAAAACACCTGATAAATTTTATCAAGGTACATGTAATAATATGCAATTAAGGAACACTGTATCAGGGTACATGATAACATATTAGATTAATTCAATTTATAGTTACAATATAAGAAAAATATTAGGTGGGTTTCTTAATTTGATCGCTGTTACTGTGCTGTGTATTAATTTACATAATCAAGGTACATATAATATAATATACATAATCAAGAAACATATAAACAAGGTACATGAAAACATATTGTATAAACATTATCAATCACAAAAATTATCAATCGCATTTTATAAATCAGATGCATGGTAGGAATTTTTTATTTAACTGCCAATAACAATGAATAAATGTGAGTACAGAACATTTTTGTTTATCTGTTGGTCATCATAAGTTCGCTTTCGACTCTTCCCAAGTCTAGAAGCCAATAATAAACTAATTTACGCAGAATGCTTATGCTTTTCGATTTCCATAAATCGGGTAAGAGGTTGAATAATTTTGGACCAAGGTAATAGAATTGTCTTTGGGCAAAGGATGTCGTAGTAGTAGGTGGAACAACTGGATTCCTCCTTGAATGTCTAGTGTCGTGATAATGATCAATTGAAGGGTAGTGGTGACGTTGTTTTTGAGTGTGTAATATAATTTTTTTTATGTATAGTTGTCTGACATCAAGAACTCGTATCTCTTTGAATAATACATCACTGGGGTACCTAAATGGTTTTTTTAGGATGACCCTTAGCAGTGATTTCTGTGCTTTTGCTAAGGGATCCAGTATTGTTTTGGTACATCCGCCCCATCCCAAAGATGCATATTCAAGTAATGAGTTACACAGAGCATAATATAAACATTTAAGATCTTTTATGCAGAGAATATTTCTAATGCCCAGGAAAAGATGAGTAAGTTTTCTGACTTTTGTGGAAATTGAGTCTATATGTAGGTCCCATCTCAGAAATTTGTCTATCATAATTCCTAGATATTTTATACTATCTACGCATTCTAGGGTGTTACAATTACAAGTAGTTAGGTTATTGCAGTGGTGTATAATAATGTTTTGTGTTTCTTTTGGTTGTCCCGCTTGAGTTGCACTGAAGCGGATGAATTTTGTTTTCTCCGTGTTGAGTGTGAGTAGATTATTATCAAGCCATTGTTTAACACTGTTTATACCAGCTTCTGCTTTACTGTGAACTTCATTCCAGTTTTTACCTTCAAATAACAAGACCGTATCGTCTGCAAAGGTAATAATGTGGTCGGCAAGGGAACTGTTACATAGCTCATTAATATATATATTAAACAAAATTGGCCCTAGAGTACTTCCCTGAGGTACACCAAATTTAATATTTGCTGAATCGCTTAGAGTATCATTAATGTTCACTCTTTGGCTTCTGTTTTCTAAATAACTAACCATCCACTTTAATAGTTGACCCTGTATTCCAACGCACTGTAGTTTTTTCAACAGAATTTTATGTGATATAGTGTCGAACGCTTTGGCTAGATCCAGGAATAGTGCAGTACATTTAATTCCTCCATCGATATTATTAGAGATGATTTTTGTCAGGTGAGCGATAGCGTTTTCTGTGCTTAAACCTGGTCGGAAGCCGTATTGTCTATTAGAAAGAATGTTATTATCTTCCAGATATGTGCTAAGGCGATTTTTCACAATTTTTTCAATAATTTTCGAGACCGAATTTAGCAAAGAAACTGGCCGGTAATTATGTACATGCGATTTGTCACCATTTTTGTGAAGCAATATAACTACTGAATGTTTTAAATGATTGGGGAATATTCCTGATTTAAAGCTTAGATTCGAAATGAACGCGATCGGTATTGCGATTGAGGATTTAATAAGTTTTAACAGATTTGATGAGACTTTATCAGGACCACAAGCATTTGATGACTTAAGATCGTCAATTATTTTCATGACTTCGTTTGTCGTTGTTTGTACATTGTCTATTTTATGACCGAAATTAGAGGTAGTAAACTTAGCGAGATCAATTTCAGTAGTATTAAGTTTATCAAGAATTTTTTTCGCAAGAGTGACTCCCACTGAAGTGAAATAATTATTGGCAAAATTTGCCATAATTTTTGGGTCTGAACAGTTTATATTATTAATGTACAACGATTTAATTTCGGAAGATTTATTAATTTTTGTTTTAGATATATTACGAAAAGTTTCCCACAGACGTTTTGGCGTACAGTTATTTTCGTAAATAATTTTTTTATAATAATTTTCTTTGGTCGATTTAATTAAATGTTTACATAAATTCCTATACTTTTTATAATGAGCTTGTACTAAAATATTTTCAGGACATCTTTTCGCCTTTTCGTGTAATTGATTCCTTCTGTGAATAGATTTGACAAGGCCAGGGGAGATCCAAGGTGTGAGTTTTACTTGATTATTTGTTATGTGTATGTTACTAGTGTGTTTAGATATATATGAATGTAATTTTGTGATAAATTCATTCATTGCTGAGTCAGTATCAATTTGGTCTAGAACGTTTTGCCAGTTTTCTGATCGCAAGTCTTCGACTAAGTTATTGTAATTTGTTCGAGGGACATATTTAATTTTAGCATCAGTGGGAGGTTTGTTTTTAAGACAGAGAGCTGTGGTGTAGTGGTCTGAAATTGTAGTGTGAAAAACAAATGAAGTGATTAGGTTAACATTTTTAACATTGATATGGTCTAGGCAAGATTTACTCTTGCCCTGTTCTCGAGTAGGGCTATTAATTGTCTGAATGAATCCATTTTCAGTAAGCAGGCATAAATAATCGTTATATTGACGATGGTATTCAGGAAGAGTATTAATATTGAGATCGCCTATGATGATTTGACGTTCTATTTTTTTTGAACTATTGATGATTGCTTGAAGTGAGCTCAAAAAAGTGTCGATGTTTTGGAAAGCGGGTGATCTGTAGATTGCAAAGATACATAAGTTGTTGTTCAAAACAATTTTCAGACAGTTTGCTTGTGATAATAAAATTTCATCTACTTGTGCTTGTATTCCGTCTCTGATGTAAACAACGATTCCACTTGATTTATTTAAACTTATGTTAGTGTGATATTCAGAGTAATTTTGTATAATTTTGGAGGTGTATTCTTTATTTATCCAACATTCCGACAAAATTATAACATCGAATGAGTAATTAAATTGATCAAGAAATAATAAAAAATCATCGATTTTTGAAATGCTTCTGATATTCTGATGAATGATTTTTAGGCTATATGAGCCCCAATTGTATTTGTTTAGATTATTTAGATCATAAATAACATTTGTGTTATAATTTATATCGGAATCATTATAATTATCATATGGTAAACGAAACATATTTAGTATATTTTAAATAAGTGTAGTATTGCGTAACATAGTTATTATATTTTAGATTAACGTGGTGCTGTGATAAACTTTCGCATAATATAAGTTTTAATACAATATCTAATTTAGTTTTATTGACACCTAAAATTACTATGAAGCTGGTGATAATACAAGTTCCTAGCAGGTAGTGGAAAGCAATAGACTTGATGAAGCGGGAACAACGACTAAATATAATAGTAAACAAGCGAGACGAAATATACCTCGAGAGCGAAATTGGTACAATTTTATCACAGTGTTGACAATTTTGATTCATCGGAAATGAGAATAGCATTTGATCCCGCCTCTTTTCTAATATATATGTTCCCTCCTTTAACCCACGCGAATCGAAACATACGTTCCTTGGCATATTGGCGTGTCTTAAACCAGAGCTGCTTTGATCGAAAGGTCAGTTGTTCGGAAACGTAGATAGGCGAGCGAGGACCGGCAATTCCAATGTTCAATGTGTTAAGTTTGTCTTCGGTATTTTGTTGATTTTTATTGTAATTTTTCACATCCGTTAGCAGCTGATCTCTAGCTAGATTCGTCTTTAATTTGATAACTATTTCTCTCGGATGATTCTGTTTATTATTTTTTTTAGCTGACCGATAGATAGAGTCGATATCTTTAGTTTGAATCGAGGATTTTGTAGTCTGGCAGATGTTGAACATTACGTCTTGTAAATTCTCCCCGTTGATTTCAGGGATGCCTCTTATTTCGGCATTATTTGCTTTGAGGGCACGCTCTTGAAATTCTAGACCATTCTCCAGGACCGTAATTCTGGCTTCCAAAACGGCGTTCTTCTTCGTGAGCTCATCATTCCGTTGCTCCATGTTACGAAATCTGGCAAGAAAGTCCTCATACTGCGCACTTATGAATTGGATATTTTCTAGAATTTTATTATTTTGGTCCAAAATATCATTTTGTTTTTTTTCCAAATTAGTCGTTTTATAAATGACTAACTCTTGCAGTTCTTCTAGATTAGTTGATGGTTGGTAGGTGGGCGTTGAAGCTTTGTTGGTCACTTTTTTTGATGGTTCCAATGTTGCGGTATCACTGGTGGTCTCCGTTAAAATAGTAGCACTTGAGGCGGCTGAGCGAGTATCCTTTTTGCACTGCTTGCACTTCTGTTGGGCACGCCTTTCTTGAGTAAATCGACGGTATGTATTCTCATTTATGCCTCCACAGGCTAAATGATAGGTGCCTTTACACGTCGCACACACAAATATTGAATCGTCTGAAAGGACGGCTTCTGGACATACTCTGCAGTGCATCTTGAATAATATATTTATTTCCCGCCTTATAACGACACTACGATGATAATCGAATTAGGTATATTGGTTGAACTTTATAAATTATTAAATTATAAAATAAAAATAAAATCGCTTTTATTTTATTATTCTGGATTTGGTAAGATTCGATCCTAGGATCATCAAATGTCTGCACCAAATTCAGGTGACGCCTTAGACCACTGAACCAACCAAGGCTTGCGGCGAACTGTGGTTTTAACGGCTTATAATATAATCGAGCACCTGTAAATTAAATAATTTACTGTTCTTTACAATATTATCAGTTCACTTTTGTAATTTTATTATTTTTAAACACTATCACGGGACCAATAATTATGAACACTTTGATAATTAATTATATATCACCAACAGATTGAATTTCAAATTAAACTGGGAGATAATATGACAAATTCACTGTAAAATGACGCTGATCTGTCACCTCACTTCAATATTTGTTCTTTTTTAATCACTTAATTGAAGAATATTTCTTTGTTAATTAGATGTGACACTATAATCATCTGTGGTAAACACGGATAAAACTTAAACTTTGTTTTATAAGCGTTTTAAACTTTATATTTTAATTGTTTTGTTCGGAGCGATTGATTTGCGTGTACGTTAGTTAGTAGGTATGATTAATGTAAGATTAATTTCATCCGGTAGTCTAACGTTCTAACATAATACAAGGCCTGTGTAACCTTTGCAAACTTTAACTGTTTAAAAAGTATAACATATGGATAGAGAGAGAGAGAGAGGACTGTCATCAGAAGATAATGGCGTACAGGTAATTATGACTTGATCAAAAACATACTCTCTGTTTTATAGATTTTTACTTATCTCACAATCTTACGAACATACAAGTCAGGCGAAATGTGTCAGGATGTAGGAAGGAATCAGGGAGTTTCCCTACCAGTATTTCAATGAATGGTGCTCCAAAGAGTTGAAGGCGCTTAACAATATTTGAGTTCCTGGTTGCCGCTGTCAAATTCCATTTCAAAGATCCAATCCACCCCTGGGCAATGGCCTTCCCCGTAGGGGCGGACTGCGGGAAGGCAGCGGTATAAAATTAATCGGCACTAATAAGTCACGTGTGCACGAGATGATTGCTGGTCTATCACGTGACCGGCAGAGCGTGAAGATGTCACCCGAAGAGGGCTTCCGAAACCCGGATAATGAAATAGCGGTAATTGTATGTTTTCATGGTGCGTTCATTTTAACCTTTTTTTTGCATACTCAATTCAATGTGAAAAACATTCAAGATTGACCTGACTAACATGGCGTTTTTTCTAACCGTCATGATTATTACCTCAAAGGTCCCGAAAAAAATGTTTTACACATTCTATTATTGTAAATAGTAATCATACTTACAAATGTGATATTTCAGCATACTTAACTACGGTGATGTAAATAAAGGTGACCAGGAATAAACTTTACTAATCTATTCGGCATTATTGATTGAACGTGGTTAAGACTCAACCACTTGTCATTTCGTAAATCTATAAGTCTTTAAGTTATTCTATAAGTCTTTTTAAATTTTTTTTGTTACTCTCCGGTTCCGGTCGAAGATGGCGGCCGTGTCGTACACTACCTTTTTCGCATTCTAGTGAGTTCGCATTACTAACAGCCGTCAAATGAGAATAATCAATATTATGGTACCTGCCTACCTGAAGAAAGTTTGAAAAAAGAATTGTCAATGAGATGGTGACATTTATTTGCACATAATTTCTTATTTGATAATTTTAAAATTATTGTTACTTAAAATATATATATGGTTTATAATTAAGTAGGTAGGTATTTAAGTAAAAAAATCATAGTTTTTTACCTACTAAAAAAACTATGATTTATGATTTTAGAGGAAATTGTGGTTTTGATTTTCAGAACAGAATAAATTTAGCTATATTCTTTACAATTCACTGAACTACTAGTCTGCTTTCATTTGAAATAATCAATGCATACATTTTATAAGAATTTAATTTCTTACATACACGGTAAGAAATTCAAAGCTGATAAATAAATAATTTCCGAAATAATAATATAGAATGGTTGACATTATTTCTACAACAGAAGACTAACTATTCATGAGAAATTAATCAATAAAACAATTTAGCAGATGTTCCCGGAGTGTCGTGCAATCGGGACCCGCCCAGAAATATTCAATTATTACTGTCACTGACCACACGCGTGGACTTACTTACAGAGTAAATACCGATTGATAGTATTTATAATCAAGCATTTTAATATCAGCTGTAAGTGCGTGATGTGAAATTTTCCTGCGTAACGTAACATTTTTAGAAATTCAAACTGATCAATTCAGACAAGCAATAAACAAAATTGTTTTATTCTAATAATAATTTCATATTTGAAATTTGTATTTCTTTCGTTAAATTCTTTTGACTTGCTTTAATCTGAGTCACTAACGACCTTTAAAATTTACCAATGGTAATTCTGATAGTCTTAAATTATCTGTCAGCAAAAAATATAATTGTGTTTTAAATGAAATTTAAAATCTAAATACTTTCAATAGCACGGATTGATGTCAATTAAACATTGATATTTCCTTAAAAAATTACCCCTATAAACAACGTTTTTACATTTCTCGTGTTTGTTTAACTGACGATTGAACCTTTCTCAGATGTCAGGAAGTAGATTAATGTCAACTTTCAAGATTCCACTTCATTCAATCATTCATCAAGAAAAAAAATCAAATTCAAATAGACATATTTAAAAATAAATATTTAAAATGCCATAGCAAATAATGTGACGGAAAAATTGAAAATATTGGATTCATAAAATTTAAAGTTCTATCTTGATTTATTTCTCAAAACTCGAGTATTTTAATCTCACCGCTGTATTTCAATGAAATTGCATTGAAATATCAAAATAACTGTAAAAATAAAATAAGACAAGTAAGCTTCATATTTTGCAACAAAAATTGTTCTTTAAAAAAAATTGGAATCAGTCCTTAAACCTCGATTATAAATAATAATATTACCTTTTGGCGGGTAGTTCAGTAGGTTCGTAGATTCCTACCGGCTGCGCCAAATACTAACTACTTTTATTTTGTTATTTTTATTCAAAACCTTCCTTACCAAGTATAATAATAATAAAACTTTCAAGCAAACATATTACCTATATTTGGCGCCAATTTAAGGCAATCAAACACAATCCATTTCCATTTCCCCTCTAAATCTTTTTTTAACAATAATTAACCATAATAGGTATCGTGCAAAATTAAATACCAGTGTAGAATATGAGGAACGATTTCCACCATTAATAACCCTTCGAGTGGTCGCATGTATCGAAATTAATTATCCTGAAAACAAACAACGTAATGGATAGGGGATCGGGCATGGATTATTAGGCTTCATTTAATGTAATAAAAATTTACTAACAAACGATTCCACTATGAGTATTAAACGAAATGGTACAAAATTTATCACAGTGTAACTCATAATGAAATTTCTTTACTCATAGCTATGTAACTTTGCATTATATATTTTTTAATGTTTATAAAAATTAAATCGATAAGCAATAACAAATTTAGTACACATGCACCTTTGGAAGATCATCACAAAAAATCATTTTTTAGTTATCAGTAATCCTAGTTCAGTGCTTAAAAGAAAAAATGTAAAGTGAGCCATTTTTTATGTTTTCATTCAAATTTTAGTATTAAAAAATTATATGTTAATTTCCAACAATAAAGTTTAAAATCTTCTTTATCACCTTTCAAAAACAGAAAATACAGAAAAATTTTCGACTTTCTGACAGCGTCCTTAAATATATAGGTCAATCTGCCAGAGGCCTGTGGGGTTAATTGAGTCAGAAAATATTATTTTCAATATGATTATATAAAAAATTAAAATTACTGGATTTTCAGCACTGAAAACTATAAAAGTAGCATTGTTTAGTTGAATATCTGCAAAATATTACCTATATATCCATGCCCACCAAAAATAATGAGAGCTTAACATTGCGATTCCGATGTAATTAATTAAAGTGCTTCCTTACCTTCAGAGATGGTACTTAGCCATGGTATTTACAATAATAATTACCATCATTAAGTCATTGTTTCATGGGGGTACAGTGAGGCAGTAATAATATTCCATTAAGGATGACTTGGCAACATTTGAAAGGGTGAAATATAAACCGGTATTATTTTAATGTATGGTGTAGCCATGATTGAAAATCGTATTTCTCGTGTCACGATTCCTATTATCGATTGTCACGCAGTGTTTAGCGAGACTGTAATGCATGCATTAATTTATGTAAAAGCTATGGCATTCGTAGAGTGTAATAAATATCTTGTAACGTTTGCCATATGTCATCTTCAAATGGTAAGATAAAACATTTATTATTAATGTTTCAACCATTACAAGAAATATCGTCTTCTAAAGCTTAGGCATTATTAAAAATGTTAATTAAACATGCTAATTTTGTGTCGATGCATGGGTATGTGCATTTTTTAAATGGTATTCAAGCGTAGTGTTTCAAATAATTCAAGTTTGCTGAACATTTAGTTTTCATAATTATAAATCATATCAGACTAGCGATAAAGTAGGTACCAATATTATTTTATTAATTAATAATATTAACATGTTATTAAGTGACATCTCATAAGAGCGTCCCTGTGTTTACAGTGTAAATGCAAATTTTATTCCTCTGACACCCGGTTGAGCAGCGTTGTGAGGCGGGTTAAGAAGGTCATGAAGAGGCCCGGATTATATTATAAGGAGGAAAAACAGATTTCCGTTCCACGTTCCTCGTCTTCGAAAACGAGTCGAAGAAGCGACTCGTTCTCATAAAGCATACATCAACTGTGAAAGGGTGTTCTACTGGTGTACGTCGAGTTTCGCGCACGTGCACTGGTGCACCGTAATCAATACTGCTAGCTCAATAGAGCAGGCTCCATTAAAATACCAGTAGAACCGAATCAGCATTTTTGTTTTATCTAATTTTTTTATAGATTTATCTGGCAGGTCAATTCAGATAAACACACTTTTATTAGAAAACTTAAGTTTGGATAAAATACGACTTTGCACGTAGAGGATACTATAATAAAAACACTGCAGATTTTTTAAAATTTTCATTTAGTTATAAAAAAATATTTTTTTATATCTGGTATAAAACTTTTGAATTACTAATAACTAACAAATTGTTTCTATGATATTTCGGCACACTTTACATTACATCTAAAAAAAATTATTTATCGAATTTAGGCATAACCCACGCAGGCTTTTAGCTTCTTTAACATCCGTCGATAAAATAATTGTTATCCGTCGGTAGTTCATCGAATATCTTGAATCCTGTGAAAATAAAGATCATTTGGGTTCCGCCAAATTTGTTTTCGGAAATCTAAAATCTCCACAGCTTCTCGTGGGGTGGCCATGTACGAGTATTTCGAAATTAAATTTTTCATTCTTAAATATGTATTTTGGGAGCATCTTATTTTTGAGCTTAAATATAAATATGAACTTATTGTAAATTATGCGCTGTCTCACACGTAACATACTTAGTTTTTTCTGCAGGTTAACTATCTTAGTATTTCTATTGCAATTCAACTATGCTCTCGTCTATTTTATGGATTAGATTATAATGAAAATTGACAACACATATTTGTTTTTGAATGGCAATGAGATTCACAAATCCTAAAATTATAATATCTCGTGATATTTCCCGTGTCTAGTCTAGTTATAACATCCATAGTAAAATAATAGTCCATGGCAAAATAATACTCCATAGTGAATAAAATTCAAGGTATAAAAATAATTTAACAGATAAAATTTAATATTTTTTCTCCACGTACCCATAAACTGTGTTGAAAATGAAAATTATCTAAACATGTGCAACACTTCAACGGATCTCGAATATGCAATCTGTAGATAGTATAGAATGTATTTTGCAAACACATAGCAGTCAAAAAAACATTACCAAATAATAAAATATCACAGTTTGTAAAATAATAAAAATTATGGCTGGATGAGTTAAGTGTTTATGAATTTCTTATAAATTCGTTGTAAACTTTTAAGTTTCACTTTTCACTACAATATAACATGCACATTTTCAATTAAAATAACTATTGAATATAATTATAAATTAGGTCAAGTTTTTTTGTAAGTCGTTTTTATTTTCTCAAGCAAGTTTTTTAGAGGAAAATTAGCAGAATCTAGAGGAAAAACATCACATAAGCTTTGTTAGTTTGCAACATTATATCTATAGTCTATATTCCCGTGTCTATAATCCATATCTTGATACTTTTAAGTACTAAGATGTGGATTAATACTTAAGTCAATTTTTATTAATTGTTTTATATTGTAAGAGGGAGAACATAAAATAATTAAATAAAAAATATTGCATTACTGAAATGTATGTTGTAATTAGAATCTTGTAAATCGACGCGTATTTGTATGCGCAAAGTTATCCTGATCATTGAATAAACAAATTAAAATATCTTTTAAATATAATTGTTTCAGATACGTTTAATTCGGTGACTGGATAAATCACCAAAATGATAATTCATCACATCTTTAAAAAGTTATATAAAGTCATGGAAAGTTATGAAACAAAAACTTTATTAACTGGGTTAAGTAGGTTAGGTTAGGTTAGGTTAGGTAAAGTTAGGTTACGTTAGGTTAGGTAAGGTTTAAAAAAAAATTTCATAGTTTATAAGACTTTATATCACTTTTTAAAGGTGTGTTGAATTGTCGATGTGTTGATTTATCATGGAACCATTTAATTTAAAGCATCAAAACATATTCTGTAGTTATGATGGGGACACTAAATATAATTTTAGAAATTGTCTTTTGTGCTCTAAGGACTGCTTTTATAGTGGAATCGCATAACATTCACTTTCCAATAAAACCGTGTTGTAGATGAGACTGGCTTAAAGCGTAATAATTTTAATTAGTTGTCTTCATATTTTTTTAATTTTGCCTATATTTTTAACTTGAGAGTTCCAATCAACTTTTGTTATATATTTATGTACTATTATATTGTATACTAATGTAAAAAAATATTAAACATGTGTAGATACTACTTACCTGTATAAAAATAATATTTAAAAAATATAAAGTTGCAAGTCTATCACCATTCTGTCACAAAAAAAACACACTTTTATCTTTGTCTGTGAGTATATGGATAAGTGCCGCTTTTATCCATTAAAGTCGTACTTAAGAGCTTAACGACATTTAACGAGGGTTTTGAATAACTGACATCATTTCTATGAAAAAAAAATCTCAAAAAAACTCAAATGAATTCAACCAAATAAGCAATGTATTTATACACTATGGCAAATTAATGATCTCAAAAATGGGTAAAAAACTGAAAATGCTTAGTGGTTAATGTTAACACATCCTTTCAACAGAATAGTTTATTAACAAGGGGTCAGACGTCACAATGTCACGTCAAAAACGTGTCATTAAAAATGCTTCCATCAGAACGACTTCCCCTATTTTTTGTTCAAGTGTTGCCAATACATTTTCAATCATGTTTTTTTCCGCATCGGGGTAAAGTCTATTTATTTCAATGACTTTTTCGGCGTTTTGGGGTAAAATCTATTATTTGGCAAATACTTGCACCCTTGACAATGTCGGATAAATCTGTGTTGTCAAATATTTCTGACGCCTTTTGTGGCATTTGAAGTTTTAGCACCCTGCGGTGGATGACAATGATAATGACGTGAAAATACACAATGCGCAGTAAAAATGCGGGGAAAATGTACTTAAGTTGAGTTAATTTATCGCAGATTTGACCAATTTTGTCTCGTAAATTAAATCACTTTACGAATGGCTGATTTTCACTGGCGTTACGAATAAATCAAATACTGTTAGAGACATTTAAATAAATCTCAGGAGGTTTGGATTTTAAAACATTTTATGTTCGTTAACTTTGTTTCTGATTTATTATTTTTTTATACTTTATTTATTTATATATACGCCTAAAAAGGCTTTTACATAGAAGTGTTACATGATGCAGTGTACATAGGAGAATATCTGTATCATACAGGAGATACTGATAGTATAGATGTAATCCATTGTAAAGAAGGTACAAAATCCACAATTGTGATTACAAGTATAATGAGAAAATATTAAGAAATAATTAAAAGAAAAAATAAATAAAGAAAAAAAACCATAATGATAAACAAATGTTTATAAGACAAGTTTTTCTATGCATAGCACAAAGGATATTAAATTATTATACGCGTTAACCAGACTCCTGAAATATCCATACAAATTGAAAAGTATAGTTAAAGAAAAATAAAGTTGATTGTTTACAGGTGAAAAAATATAATAAGCAGTAATTGTTGATTGAATTACTAGTACATATTGAATTATTTGGCGTGTTGGAAATAAGCCGACGTAGCTCAGTGGTCCAGAGCACCTGACTGGACATCAGAAGGTGCTGGTTCAATTTCCATCAGTGGCATTTATTTTTACTCAGGAGATATTTTCAATTTGTATGGATATTTCAGAGACTAATTATTGGTTATAATAATTTAATATGCTTTGTTTCTGATATTTATATGATTTAAAGAGTTACCTTAGATTACCTAATCTTTAATTTATATTAAGTAAGTGCTTATTAGTTAAAGCATAAGTTTATCTTTGTGTTAGTTTTATTTTTATTGCCCATGTTAAGTACCCAATGAAACGTAATTGGAGTGATTGGACTTAAAGGGGAAGATTTATGGAAGAATCAGCTGTTGTAACCGCAATCATCGTCAACCTCCAATAGAAAGAGGCACTAGAAGAAGAGATATTTTTTTTGTAAAGTTTTCATTAAAGGTAAACTTAGATAATTTTGAAAAGCAACTAAATAAGAGCTAAAGTTTCTTAGATTTCAATAAAGCATTGTAGTTTTATTTGAAAAAAAAAAACATTAAATTTAAAAAAAATACGTTTGGCGTGTCAGACGATTGCACAATATTTAGTATTTGTGTGTTTTTAAGAACAAAATTAAAGCAATTCATTACTCTCCACCCCTGGCTGAGGGCTGTTTTGAGAGTTATTCGATTAGAAGACGTTCTCCAGAAGACAGCGGAGATAATGAGGATCCTTGCGTAATACAATAAGGTTGATAAAGCGACCCTTGAACCAAATATATTGCAATTATCTTTCCATATATCCGAATCCGATTCCGCAGAGTTCCACCGGATGGGGAAGTGGTTATCTAATTATCTAGACATGTGACAATTGAATAAGATAGAAGATGATTTCAAAATGGATAAGAGAATGTAATTTATTGTTGCATTGACACTAAGGAAGTTAGGAAAAAAGATGACGACAATATACATTTAGGTCTAAGGAGAAGTGAATTTTAAGTTCCATTTCGGAAGGCCCTTTTTGTTATATGTGTCACAAGAGTCCTAACTATGCGGAGGCAGTAGAAATGTTGGCATCCCTGAAGGAAGTGTATTGAAAATATGAAGGTAGTGGGAAGATAAAAAGTTGGGGTGGAGGAAGGTTGAGAGTACCTGGCTATTCAGATCTGGTCACCAAACACAGCTAAAGGAATTTTGAATTGTGAACCTAATTTCTGACTCAATGACACCTCTAAGTAGGTAAGTATCTATTGATTACTTCTTCGGTGGTACGCATTGATGGTATGTTGTAATATTTCAATGGTGGTAAGGTATAATAGTTATAGGCCATATCATATTTTTGTGACCATAAAAAACTTATTTGATGTTAAAATTAACATATAACAATATCGTTAAAACAGGGATAGAAACATAGTGATGCATAAATATATTAAAAATAATTCTGATAGTTTTATATTTACGTAAGATGAGATGAATTACAATCGATTAATAAATTCTACATAGAAATAACATTTTTTTTGTTCTAGGATGTGGGAAGGTCAGAGCGATCCCACATGTTCCATATATTTATGCATATTGAAAGAATAATAGAAATATTTACAAGTAAATCCAAAAATAAACAGTAGTTTTGTGAATGTTATGATTTTTAGAGATATTAGTAAATGTAAAAATAAATCATAATAGGCAATTATGAATAATAATGTCGAATGGTAAAATTACACAGTTATTTTTTTGGTTTTTATGCCTAACCGTACTGTCCCAGCAACAAACTGACTCGGCAAAATTTCATTTCATTAACATTCTTGGCAATGGGGAGTACATATGGTAATTAGTCCCATTAGAAATGTTCCAAACCTTAGCTGAAATACAAATTCACTCACATGATTTTAAGCATGTTTTTTTAAATATTAAAATTAAAATAAATTTAATCATTTTAAAATTGATTTTTAGTCGATAATAATTTTTACTCATTTCGAAATAATATTGATAATGCTCATCACCATATTTAGCGTGTATTCACTTTTGCTGCTAAATTATCAATTATTTACTCTCATGAAAACCAAATGCCTTATGTAACGTTATTCGCATTTTCAACAATATTGAAGAATCTTTCATAATTGACTCATTACATAAACATTGTGCCTCACTTCTAAAAACATGCGTAATATAAACTATTGACAGTATGACTTTATGTACCATCAACAGAACTTCAATGTTTTCTTTCCAAGTTGTGTTTGTTGACACGAGACGTCGGCGTCTTTTACGCGACAGTCACATTCGGCGGCGTCGCGACGCGTCTTGTCGCACTGGACCGCGTCGTGGGAGAGCCAGACGTCGGTACCTACACAGTTCTATTCCCGTTTGTTTACATCTTATTTTCCAGTATGTTGTAATAGAGTCTGAATACAGTTCACTTAAGCCAGCTGACGGATAATAATAACTATTTTCAACACACCTACTTTAATGTGGAAGAACAAATTGTTTATCCTAGGAATACTCAAGGCACCTTTTTATATCAGTATCCCTACATCGAAAAATAGTATAAGAAGATTCTGCCATCCTACTAATTACTAATTAACTGTCACGCGATTTCATCTCAAATGTTTAATATTGAAACAGTTTTACAACTATCACAACCTTTCAATTCCTATCTAAATTGTCCTCTCCCTCATTTTTTTTCCATTTACTAAACGTCTTACCTTCGAAAAAAGCAAGAAAAAGATTTTTAAAAACAGAAGCCGAGCAAGTTTCATTTGTTTTTTAGCCCCAATCATCATACATTGTGAATAAATATTAAACTATTGTCATGTGTGATACAAAAACAGTTCGTGTTGTGAAATTATACTAGATGTACATCTATAAACTATAGTGGCCACAGAACATTCAAGCCCAACATCAGAACTTCCAAATAAAGCAAGAGTAAGGTTCACAAGGTAAAGGGCCTCCTTTCCCCACTCCTATTTTCCTCTACAATAAACATGATTATTTGATCTTATTTACTTGTTAAAAATTACAGTCCATTTGCCGAGTACCACTCGATCGGCACACAACGCCAGCTGAGGTGATAAATCACAAAAGCGCGCTATAAAAAATTGTCCAATATTATTATTTATACGTAGAATTTTGAACAATACCTAACGTCGACCGTACCGAACTTCTATCCCATTATTAATTTTTGACATACCTTTGAGACGTACACAAAATAGAGTGTTATTCCACTTGCTTAATTACAAATCTAATACATCCTCTAATTCCACAATTAACCGTATTCTTCATTAAATTCAATAATATTTTTCTAAACTCTAACATCGTAATTTTTTCGGATTCACTACCTAATTTTATGAAAAATACATTACAAGAACACATACCATAGGTTTTTTTTAGTCACTGATACTGATTTACTTTTTGTTTATATAATTTCAAATAAATAAGCTGTATCTTGGCATGACCCGTCTCCAGTAATTAATTTAGATCATTTTAACATGTCTATTACCATCCACTTGCATATCAATAATTATTCTCCTGACAACGGTATTTCAATATTTTAACGTCTCCCCAATTGTGATACAGCTAAACGTGGTTCTACCCTTAGTGTAACAGTAAGGAAAAAACTTCTGAAACCCGAGGAAATCTGAATTCATCTTTCCTCTGATTTTATGCCATATTCACTCTATTTTTCTTTCTTTCTGACAGATTTACAAACATTTCATAAAACACATAACATTTCACCGTTTTAATCGTCCACGGTTTAATGCAATGCATTCCAACTTATTTAATCAATAGGCAAAAAAATAAAATTAAGACGCAGTTACAACTATTCGATTAAAATAGTGTGTTTGAATTGGCGCCAAAGCTTTCGCGATAAAAAGAAAGCTTAAAGCACAAAAAATGTATTCCCACAGTTGTAAGCGTATTTATCTTTTAAGTCGATCCCTGCTTTTTCGTAACAATGGCTATTTTTTTGGTTTCTTTTAACCCTTTTACTACCTATAAAAACTCAGCATTTTATTGCCCAACTTGGAAGGTAGCAACAATGTAGTTGGTCAATCGTCACCTCACATTTGTTTAGAATTAGTGAAAAGGTTTTTTTACATCTTAAAAAGATAAGTTTAAACGTGCCGGGTCATAAATTAAGGATATTAAAATATTATATTATGTTGTCAGGCCATTGTTGATGCGTACTCGTAAATGACATTATAAAGAAACAATGTTACACTTCTACTTTATAAAGCTCTTAGAAGGTATGTACGTACATCCAGGATTAGTACATTTATCGTCGGGCAAAACCCGGGGTATTTGGAGGACACAAGGCATGAAATGCACAAAAACATATTTTATCAATAACGATTAAAAATTTTAAATTATAAATATCCAAGAGATTTCATATTTTACCGGGTTCATTGTGAGGGTAAATAATATTAGCATGACGTCATTTTATTTAATTTTATTCGCAAGTTTTTACTGGGAACATTTTTACAGGAACAATTTGATCAGGGACATTTCTTGAAATGAGCAAGAACATTATTACCTAGAATCTATGTATAAAAAATACCTATTAAAAGGTGTTAGGTAATAATATTCCAGGTAATAATGTTCCCTGTCAAAATGTTCCCAGTTAAACATTTCCAGGTCAAAATGTTCCGAGTAATAATGTTCTTTGCCAAAATGTTCCAATTAGAAATAGGTAAAATGTTATTATATTGGCACAATCAGTCAGCAGACTAAGCGTATCCTAACCTAACCTAACCAAACCGACTGTGCGACTATTAACTAGAAACATTTTGGCGGAGGATGTTTTGACCGGGGACATTTTTATTGGGAACATTATTGTAGGGACCATTATTACCGGCTACAATATTATAGGATACGTAATACACAACCCACTACGTCTAGTAAAACTTTTTCCTTTTATTTCTTGCCAAAATGGCGAATGAAGTATTCAAAATTAAATTCAAAAACGCCATGCTAATATTATCTTTCTCTCTCTGGTTTCAATCCTGGGATTGGTTTGCAGCAATTTCATCTAATCTCCTCTTCCATTCTTCCCTGTCTTGTGCGGCTCTTTTGACTTCTGCATAATATGATGAGCAGCGCACGTCCACTATATACCTACATAATTAACAAGGTAAAATATGAAGAAAAATATTCAATGGTAAATCTAGGTTACAAAATAAATTTAAAAAATTACATTAGGTACACTGACTGAGAACAAAGCGGAGAGCAAGACCCAGTACTTAACACTATCTTCACGGTTTACAAGATTAAGCGTTGGAGACTTATTGTGAATATGTGGGCTTAATTCGAGTCCACAGTTATAAAATAAAAAAGTCCTAGCTACATTAAAAAAATATCACCACTTTAAATATGAATCTAGTGATGATTATTACCATTCATTTTGTGTTTCATTGACACATATCAGTAGGTACAAATATATTTTGACACAAATCAAGCTGTGCTGGATGGTATATCTGACTCCGACTTACTTATGGAAAATGTGTATTCTGGAAAATACCAACTCACAATAGTCGACCCTTCAGCATCAGCAGCGTCATCAGCTATCGGAAAATCGAATGAACCAAAGCGCACACCAGATACTAAGTTCAATGAGCGTACTTTCGGAGTGCCAGGACCTAAAGATATGTCAGTACCTAATGATTTAAGAACGATCACACAGACTCAACAGAATTTAGAGCTTAACTTAAAACTTACCTTTTCAGGCAATCATACCTATCCATAAAGTCAGAAACTAAATGTGTAAAAATTAAACATCTAAACTAAAACAAGATGTGTAAAAAATGTAAGCAACTAATAATTTTTAAGCTTTTAAAAAGAAGGTTCTAACAGGACACCCGGGAGGCAAACGAAAGGCGGGCAGACCTAGGCTGAGATGGGAGGACGATGTCAGGAAAGATGCCAGAGGACTACTCCATGTTGCAGATTGGAAGACGACGGCCGAGGACAGAGGGCGGAGGAGGCTCATGTTAAAGGAGGCCAAGGCTCGAAATGGGCTGTAGCGCCATTGAAGAAGAAGAAGAAGAAAGTAATTTTATAATGTCCTAAAGAGTCCCAAATTCCTCAGTATTTTAAAATAAATAAGAATTCTTCTTTTGCCACTGATCTTTATGAGTTGAATCTTCTCCAAGTTTAATTTTCTAATAAAAATGTATTTCTCTGAAGTGACCTGCCAGGTAAGTATGTTTTCTATATCTGTTTCCAAATAATAAAATTATATAGAACCTCGGAACTCATAATAGGCTGTACGACGTCCTTCAGGTGATTTTACACAAAAATAGCGGTGTACAAATTATCCAATTAGTATTATTATGATTATTATCATTACCACTATCGGTAACTACTCATAAATACTCATTACTAGCTGTTATATATCTAGTTTGGTTAAAAATGGGATTGCAGGCGCTTAATGAATGAATTGATATTTGTCCTTATGAACTTTTAGTAAAAGAAGAATATATTATCACAATATATAACATGTTCATAAAAAATCATATTATTTCCGCATTTTGTCATTGTATATTATCAAGGCAAATGAAGGCGTATGAACACGTGTTCCGATACACTAGGAATGTGCGGAAAGTTTATGAGCAAACTTCCTGCCCGTTTATAACCGGATTACTAACAATTTGAAGAGATTTTTAACAAATTAGCGATACTCATTTTTCTCCGTGTAATATAATAACAGATTGGGTATCGCTCAATCGTCGATCCCGATGGAAGAAAGCAATGACTTTTTTTAATCTATAACCCATGCAAGAAAAAATACCTTCTCCCTATCCAGGTAACAAGTACGAAAATATTATTTTAACATTTCAGGTATCTGTAAACTGTGTGACAATGTTTGATTTCAAATAATAGAAGGGGGATTTTTTTTCATAGCCCGATCCCCCGATGTAACAAAATGTCAGATCATTGTAACATAATATAAGGGGAGAGATAGACGATAGACACTGAAGGTTTTAGGTAAGCGAAATCTGTATATTTTGTGCATAATAATACATTGTATGTAAAACATAGTTATGTTTACTCTATTATTGCAAATGTATATTTTTTATGAGAATTTTTTTATGTGAAACCGCACAATAGTCCCAACTGCTCCCAACCGTCTGGAGCCAGTAAGACGATGGTATCCCCAATTATGGTATGTTGTGAGGCTGAAGGATGGGTGGGGAAGTAAATGGGGAAGAGGAAGGTGGGGAAGTACCTGGCAATTCAGATCTGGTCACCAAACACAGCCAAAGCTATTTCAAGCAACATTTCAATTCTGAAGGTATACCATGGTAACACCAAAAATATCTTCCACTACTGGAACGTGCCGCAAATATACTATATATTATTTTAAATGAGTAAATTATGAAATAACACAAATTAATCAAATATAATTTACTTTACTTGCGCGCCGGGATTCAAACTCGCGACCTCTAGCTTGCTAGTCGAGAGCTTTACCCCTCGACCACGGCCTCCGTGGTCGAGGGGTAAAGCCTCTGTAGACGTTTTTAAAAAAATCGTAATAGATACCAACAACACCTCTACCTCACCTCACCTCTATAGGTTAACTTATGTGGTTCACTACGTTTGGTGATTTAGTAGGGGTGCACGGGTTCACGGAGTGAGGTTTGTTCAGATCAGCGGAAGCTTCTGCTCAACCAATGCGTAGCGGTCCGTATCGGAAGACACTGGTTGAGGGAGACTTTTTTACCACTTCAGCAGGACTCTCTTGACCCATCGCCTTACGACGGCCGGCATAGTCCAGTGGTAATGCATTGGACTGCCATTCCAAAGGTCGCGGGTTCGAACCCGGCGTGCGCAAATAAATTTTATTTGATTAATTTGTGTTATTTCACAATTAATTAATTAAAATAATATATAGAATATTTGCGGCACGTTCCAGAGTGGAAGATACTACCAGTATCGCCCTGGTGTAAGACCACCATTCAGAATTGAAACGTTGCTCCAAATGGCTTTAGCCGTGTTTAGTGACTAGATCTGAATAGCCAGGTACTTCCCCACCTTCCTCTTTCCCTTCCCCACTTACCTTCAGCCTCACAACATCCCCCAATTGGGGATGCCATAGTCTCACTGGCTCCAGACGGGAGCAGTTGGGACTCTTGTGAGGTATTCACTATAAAAAAAAAATTAAAAAAAAACACCACAGTGGGAGAAATAGATTCATACGTCAGTCACACCTCTCGTACCGGTTCCTTCATCTCCTTTATTTCCCTAAAAAGACCCTCTACACAGCATCCCCAAAGATAAAATAGGTCACGAGACAAGTTATTTTCCTGTGTGGAGCTAACCATATAAATTATTATAAATAAAATCAAAATTAAACACGTTTGCAATCATGCTGGAGAGAAATAATATTAAATTTATTCATTTAAATTTAATTATTAATTAAATTTAAATTAATTTAAACGCCCTGATGGGCTTTAAATATGATACATATTTTACACCATTTACTTCATACAGAGACAACATAAGGTTTTTATTTTTAAAACATCATCAAACAAATAAAAATATTTTTAGGTTCACAACATATCTACAAATAATATAATGTAAATTTAATATATAATTTAAATATTTAGAAAAAGTAAAATTTCAAAAAAACCCACACCTCTAACGATTTTTTTACATTAACTTCGTGTTCGTATATATAATCAATTTGATGGTTTGGTCAAGAAACCCATTTAAAAAATCTAGACATTGTGATTCAAGTATGGGAAATGATGGTTTTATCATTTTTTTTTAATTAGCTCCACACAAGAGGCGCTGAGGAAAATAATTCACCGCAGGGCCTGTGTCATCTTTGGGGATGCTGTGTGGGAGGTCTTTTAGGAAAGGAAGGATGGGAAGTTCTGGGAAGGAAAAATAAAAAGATTAGATAATTATTTTTAATTAATGAAATAAAGAAGTATACTCTAACAGATTATTTACGTCACATTTATTTTGAATAGTTGAAAGTGATTAAATGTAGATTTTTTTCAGATAGATTTTAAGGTTCTCAAAATGATTGAATTACGCCCATCACTATCTTACAACAACGGTAAGATTTTAAAATAGTTTTTTTTTATTTATAATTTTCCGTGGGTACTTACTACATATATTTTTTATTCGATTCATCTAGCATTTATAAACTATAAATTCCTACCATTTTTAATATTATTTTAAGTTTTTCTAACAAAATGTTCGATTTTATTATTATTATGACAGCTGTTTCAACCAATGAAATGAATTCCTAAAAATTGAACATAATAAGAACAAATGAATTAATATCCACCGTTCCGTCATGTAGGTAAGCTTTTAGAAGCTTTTGATGCCTGCTGGAGACATCTATCGACAAATCCATGAAACGTTAAAACGTCAACCGAATAATGTTTTTTTCTCTCTCAATTCAAAACATAATTTGACTTCTCAATAAAAAAGCTCATTTATAGCTTATTATTTATAAATATATTTATTCATGTTCTCGATAAAACGGTTATGCACCAATATATAATGAAGAAGATAGCGAATTTGTGGTAGACGTAAGTATGAAAGGTGATTGGACAGTTTTTGAAACTAATATCTGGAACAAAAGTTAATTTTTTTAAATATGTCAAAAGATAGTTGCTGAACTGTCTGTAAGTGACGTTGAAAATATCGATGGTCAATGCAGAATCGTTAAGCAATTGAGTCGCTCTGTTGATTAGCGAGTTCTAATAGGCAGAAGTCTTCGCTTTCAGAGTATAAAAACGTGCATGGGATCTCCCAATTGATAGGCACATATATGTTAACCTCTTTCAATAAAGGTGGATTAACTTTTGTTCCAGATATTAGTTTCAAAAAATGTTTCGAAGGTGTTGAAATCAAGCATTCCTGTTAAGAATGAGGATCGATACATTAAAACGCATATAATTTAAAATATATATTTTTTTTTAAAAAGAAAGACAAACATTCCCGGGTTACGAATAGCCTGAAAATATTTGAAAATCTCCTACTACCACCACAGTAAGCTGAAAATGTTGCTTGTGTTGTGATGGAGGACTTAGCCAGCCGAGGAATTGAACACACTACGCCTGGGTGGGACCCAAACGCGATGTCCACTCGGCCACCGAACGGTCATAAACCGGCATAAACCGGCATAAACCTCTTTTGTACTTTTTATTTTTCTAGGATAAGGTTTTGTTCAGAAGGGTCCCTAATAATGGAGCTATTATCCAGGATATTGCGAACAAGGGCTTAATATGTTCTTCGTATGCGTATCCGTTGCGATTGTGGCCATTAAATACCTAGGATTTCCAGATATTAAAAGCTGCACAGTTTTCATTAGGCTAGAATAAGTTTGGGAGTTTTTACGAATTTAAAAAAATAGATTTTATAGTCAAGTAATCACAAAACAGTCCTTTTTACTTGTAATTTAACATCTTAGCTTCCATTACAAAAGGATTCAAATATCTTCCACGAATTGTTCTTAAGGCAATGCACTACGTCGTGTAATATTTTTAATTAAGCTGCTATCAATAATAACCCTTACGTAGATGGCAATAAGGTTTAAATTTCCACTTAACACCATCCGCCTATTTTGATTTATGCAAGAAAAAAATATTTCCAAAAAGTGCCTTTTATTTTATTTTGTGGATGTTCAGGGATAATTTTTTTTTTCGATCATTTTATAAATAACTTAATTTTCAACATTATACAATAAAATCATAACCGAAAATGGGTTTGTAAGTAGGAGATTTTTAACTTTAAAGCAGTTTTCATAGGCCTAATACATTATTTTTTTCTGTTCTTATAAAAAGACTTATCTAAAAAATACTCGATTATTTCAAAGGCCAAGATGTATTCTACTCGCAGTATTTAATTAAAACATCTGAAAAATTTCTAGAATACCAAATTTTCAAACCAAAAACACATGATTTTGTATTACTACGTATGGCATTGCCTTAAAAAAATAAAATATAACCGTTAAACATTGAACAGTTTACTGTATTCTCACCAGTTAATAATTATTACCCCAGCAGTAACGTTTAAAGCAATAACAGGAACCTGTTAAGAGTTTATCGTAAAAATTGACCGATCCAAAAAAAAACGATAAATTCAGTCGAGTCCAGTTGTGATTCCCACGAAGTTTTATTGCTCTATTAATCCTAGACAAATAATGAAACAAAAACTGATAATTGACTCAATTCATATGCTGAGTAAACTTCAACACTTTATGTAACTTGGTATTTATGGCGCATAATACTTTACAAAATATTAACAAAGCTTGAATTGGGTAAATGAAGATGAACGTCTTATTAATGCACAATCCTTTGGTACTAGTTGAATAATTCAGAAATGTAATTTATTGGTGTTACCAATCTTTGTGTAAACACGATATAAAAATGGACAATGTCCGACACTTAGCTTTACAATAGAAGAGATTTTTCTTTGCATAATCGGTGGGGTGACCGTGCATTGTGACTATGGACGACGATTACTTTAAATAACATCCCTATCACTTTCATGTTCCTATCTTACCATTAGATCAAGCTTCCCTAGTATGTATGTAGGGAAAATCTTTATATAAAATATAATTGTTCGTTTGTTCAAAATCATAAATCTCAGAAAGTTCTTCATCGATTGCTTGGAAATTTTCAAACAACGTGTTTGTGTTTTTATACATATACCTGTATTATTTAGATGTTACCTGTTAGAGTTCAAAACATGTTTTTTTGAAAAACAGCGTAATTTGTTGGACAAACATGCTTCTTTTGAAAAAACAGCGCCATCTGTTGAACGTAAAAGCACGAGCGCTATTGTTTGTGTATCTGCACAGAATGACTGAGCCATAGCAATGCATGGCAGGGTACAGTTTGTAATAAATTATTACTTATCATTGGTAACTCTTATGCTATCTTAGCTGATATTTTGAATATGCCTCTATCGAAGTATAAAGCTGTACTAATTAAACATTTTAGCAATGCATATTTTAACGAGTTCACTGCATAACAGGCTTTTGTTTTTGTTTCTTCTTTATTTCTATCACTACCTTTGTACTAAAGTATATTCTTTTGTCATTTTTACTTAAATTATATTTTTTTTTATTTCTTCTTTCTATGTTGTACTACGACTGTCAATAACTATCATGCATTTAAGTGGCACGTGAGCTGTTATTTCTAAATAAATAAATAATTTACATTAACTATCAACTTAGTCTTCTCGACGAGATTTCCAGATTTTGCAGGTAGTTTTTGCTAGCACAAAGTCTAGTTGGGTAGAAGAGAGAGCGATATATATAATAGCAGATCGTAGTTGATGGCACTTCTTCCTTTTCGCACCAAATCAATGCAGCGGTGCCACAAGGATCTACGATGTCAATGAAAAATGAATGGTACTGATGATATGTACAGTCGTCGTATTTATACATTAAATCTTTTAAAAATATATCGAATATATAGAATATCACGTCTTTAACGAAATTGAGGTCACCCCAAAATATTATATAAAATGCAAAAGTTTACATTGACCGGTGATAAAAAAAGAAAGGTTATAAAGTACCTACTTGCACTTTCAGAACTTACCATAATATATCCACCGTATCGAATAGCGGACATTAAACGGTGACACGCATGTTTATTTTGGCGGTAAAAATTCACAAAAAGGTGACAAAAGGACATCCAAAAAACAGGGTCAAAATTAGGGTCAGAACTTAGTTACTTAGGGTCAAATGCAGGGGTCCAGGTGTAATTTACGCACTTGAATTGGACACGTAAAACGGGAACATAAACGATGACAAATGCTTTAAAGCAGAATAAGACCTCCAGTATGTGATAGAGATGTTTTAATATTCAATAGGCCAACGGTCAAGACATTACAAATAATATAATTGGGCATTTCTTTGCAAATTGATAAGTTTTAGTCGTTGGACTTCTTTACATAATATAATAAATATATTGGTGCGTAAATTCATAGTTTTTGCTGTCCACAACAATATTTTGGAAAAAAATCATTTATCTCTGCAATGTCTTTATAACGCTTCACAGAATTGCTTAATTAAATGCGTCCTGTGATGCAAAATCATTTGTTTTTGGTTTGAAAATTTGGTCGCCTAGAAATGTTTCAGATGCTTTAATTAAATACTGCGAGGAGAATACATTTTGGCCTTTAAAATAATCGAGTATTTTTTGGATAAGTCTTTTTATAAGCCCAGAAAAAAATAATGTATAAGGCCTTTGAAAACTGCTTTAAAGTTCAAAATCTCCTACTTACGAATCCATTTTCGGTTATGATTTTATTGTATAATGTGGATGCAAATTAAAATATTTATAAAATGATTGAAAAAAAATTAAATATTTATGCCTGAACATCCAGAAAATAAAATAAATGGCACTTTTTGGCCATGTTTTTTTCTTGCATAAATCAAAACAGGCGGATGGTGTTAAGCGGGAATTTAAACCTTATCGCCATCTACGTAAGGGTTGTTATTGATAGCTGCTCATTTTAAAATATTACACGACGTAGTGCATCGCCTTAATCATAAATCGCAAAAGAAAATGGATTTTGTAGTATACTATTTATTTTCTTCTAATTAGCAATGCACTTGAGATGATCGGGAGTCAAAAATAATTTCTTCAGTTCATCTGAGATTACGAGTTTATTTATCACATATGTAATTACAATGCATATCTAGCAGGACCTCGTCAGTTCTACAGGAGGCTCTAAGTTATTCTGTTGCGGGAAGGAACTCCTACTGAGCTGCTGGCCTGGAGATCGGCTAGCATCGACTGTACTCGTAACCATTTGGGTATGGCCGACATACTGTCTCTGTCATGTGGCGTTACTACTGCCACCTATTGACATATCTTAAACTACATAAACTTAATATCAATAGTGATTTAGTTTTGTTCTCCTTATTTAGCCAACGTTTCTGTCAGCATTACAGTGTCCATCCTCAGATGTGTACACACTTAAACGACATTTGTTGAGCTATATTGAAACCACAACTATTTGTCAGTACTACAGTTTGTTGAATGTAATTACGAACATTTCCGATATATCTCTATGATTGTGCTTTATTTCATTTTGTTCGCGCTTCAGGGGTGTCTTGAACTAGTTGTCCCATTTACGGAGAGAACACGAACCATTGAGAAACTAAACAAGAATCAACAATCATTTTCATGAACTCAATAAATCTTAAGCTTTTTCAAATACTTGGTAGTTGTTAAGGGTTACTTTGTAAACCCAAGTTAATTTGTTTCCCTCGAATAAAACATTTATAAACTCGTAGTAACTCTCTAATTTTATTACTAGGTACTTATAAATGCCTGTTTCGTGTCCCAGTTTAAGTGTCTGTTTTATTACATTATGCATATTTAGTTTAAAAACGGACATCAACTGAGCGTTGATTTGTCGACAATGTTTAAGCGAATTCGAGAAATTGAATATTTTATATGCAACAGTAAAAAAATACAACAAAAGTTTTGCGTGTGGAAATTTACACACTATTGTTGAGGGTTATGCCAACGCCTATAAAAAAACATAAGGAATGGTCAATCTGGGTTCATCTTCATGGATATATTCTTCTAACGGACACATGACGTGTGCATCGCTGTATTGAAGGGTTGTTCAATAAGATTTTTTTTTAAATATCTAGAAATCATAATATGTATTTTCTTTATTTGATTCAGCTTGTTGTCTTAAGTATTTAAATTTTATTAAATTTTACACAAAAAAATCAATACTATTAAACCTATAGTTCATATTCGTGATGTTAATGATAAGCTTTTTTATTTAACATTATTTGATAATGTGGACGCTTTACCTGTGCGGTGGCTCCCATTTTACAATTTAATGAAAGAAAATAATAAATTAAAATAAAACAAATAATAATGGCGATAGTAAAAAAAAATTAAAAAATTATTAGGTACTGTTGTATATGATGAAGTATATTTTGTGTATTGCGTAAATATATGTTTTATTATTTAAGGTTATGAAAATTTAGCAATATTGTCTTTTTTGTTCATTTATTTAATTTGTTCATCCATCTTTTTTAATTTTGTTTCCCTATTTTTTGTATTGAATTAATGATTATTGAATGCTTTTATTGCCCGTTATTTGTGTCGTCTTTGTCCAAAAGTTATGTTAACCTTTTATATTTTTATAACATTATGTGTTTATTTATATCTAATAATCTTGAATATTTGGTCTGTATCAGTCATTCTATGTTTTTTTAAGTATTAACTTTAAGATGGTTTTCTGTGCGATTTCCATATGACCGATAGCTGTTTTAGAACACAATGGAAATAGCTGAGCTATCGGTTTATTCCACACTAGTTTAACAAAGCTACATTTTTTGTGACTTTAAGAACCTAGAGTACCTAGTTTCTAATTCGCGATAAAAAAACAATAAAAATACATCAAAAATAAATTTAAAAATCTTGGGTTAAATGATAATAATGAATTTAAAAAGGCAAACTTATACTGGTTACGAATAATCTGACATTATTTGAATTCTATTTAGCTCCATTAAGAAAATTCTTACTTATGATAAAAACCCGACGCATTTGGCCAAATAAGTACTAAACTGTCCAGTAAACTGTTCCTAGGAAAAAAAAAATTTACTGCCGTCGTAAGAAACATTTAAAAATATCATGGTATTTAAAATCATACATCAGAATTATAAATATTATGATTTTGATTATGAACTACCCTCGCGAAAAGCAATTGAAGGGTCAGCTTGTTATTTATTACTTTTGGCTCATTAAAATGTAAGGAGATAATATTGTATTTATATCGGTAGTTGAAGCAGACATAATACTATTGCTTCTTTGTAACATTTAACAACGTTCACGTCTAACCTCTTCACTTCTTTGTGAAAACAATTATTATTCTGAGAACATAAATCGTTCGATATCTGTCATTTTTGCTTCGGAAAGACATGCATTATATGTTACTTAACATAACAATTTTAACGGCTAATGTTTCAATCATGACGTTTTATCTCCTGCTATCAAACATAGTTACAGTATTATCTTTGGAGTTGTTCTGAGGTTGGTTTTTTAACAAAGATAATCATATACTAAATGGTGTTAAAGATAATCATACGTCCCAGAGACGTATACAAAAACAAAAAATATTATTAGTGAATTTAAGGTATTATGCAATAGTTTATAAATTATTGTAATAAATTAAACCGATGTTTGTAATTATTTTTTCAATTAGATAATTTTAACTCAAAAATAAATCTTCCAATAAAAATAATATTTGGACGATTTGTGTTGCACCTTTTTGTGCAAAATCTCTTCAAGGGCGCAAATATATAATTCATTTCTACAATAATCGATGAACTACAGACTAGTCAAACTATTATAAATTTATGACTAACAGATAGCATCCACCGGTTTGTCGATCACTAAAACAAAGCTATATGTACAATGCATTTGATTGATGAATGTGATGCTAGAATACATTTGTTATTATTCTTATCTATTTATATTTTGTACGGACAGATAATATGAAAAAAACATTTTTTTACCTATCTCAGGTAACATCTTGACATCAATGGTATGAGAGTATAAAGGGTAAGTATTTAGCTTAGAGCCAAATTCTGTTGGACTTGTTATGCATCTTAGTTCCAGAAAAAGTTTTTTACAAGCCTTCAGCCCAGATGTTCCGAAAGCTTGATCACCAAACTTAGTATTTGGCTTGCGCTTAGGTTCAATAGCTGATGATGTTGCTGATCTAAGAGTTGACTGCCTCGGGCCAGTTTTTTTCGGGAGGCATAGTTCAGAGATATAGGGTGATGCCATTTCATTGATGAATTTAAACACTATCCGGCATAATGTGTACTGGATTGTTTCAGGGCACTTGAGCAAGTGAAGATAACGAAAGTGTTCTGAAATGTGCGAATATTTAGACACCCCGGTTATGAGCGATGCTGCTGCATTAAATAATGATTGAAGTTTGTCAATTTGATATTTTGTAATGCTGGCATAAATTCCGTTGCAGTTATCGAGACATGAGACTACGTAATAGTAGTTTTGTTGCCTCCATGGTAAAGTTTCTTTGGACAGACTTGAGTTGTCTTATGTAAAAAAACCGCTGCTTACAGTCCTATTTATTTGACTTTTAAACGAAAAGTCCGAATCTAAATTAACAATGAGAAGTTTGACTGTTAATAGAAATAGGTGAATCGTCTTTACTTCTAAAAGAGGACCATTTTATAAAACTGTTAGTGTTTGTTGTTACTTTTTGGCACTTTTCACTATTACTAAATAATATAGTTATACTATTATACACATTTACTACGTATCTTTCACAAAAGATAATCTTACGTCTCGCGGACGTGTATCATAGCCATATCCAGGTATCTAGAGCCTTTACCGTTGCGACACAACATCGGTCTCACATTAGCTCCGGCCGACGACTTAATTGTAACAATGTTGTAACTATAGAGACATCAGTATTTAAAACCCTAACTTAACCCTAGTTATAATCAACGTCCTGCGGGCGTAGATTATATCTAGGGTCAAGCAGTTAACGTCTGTATATTATAAGAGTGAATATTATGAGTACTACTATACTTGTTTCAACCAAATCCTTCACAATAAATAGTCTAGAAATAGCAAACTCGTAGTTAATGCCAAAGAAATACAAATATATATCTGGATAGCCTGATTCTTAGGAAACGTTCTTTTCCTCTTCTTTATCCCATCCCATTTTGTTCTGTCATCTTTCACAGTTTATGGTGCAATAATTCCACTGGCTCCGTTAGTTATTAACACAACGAAACGTTTAAAATTTATGCCCGCTTCAAAAAACTTCGTTTAAATGAGTAGTTCAAGCTGTTTTATTCACCCTTCTAAATCGGTGTTAATGACAAGTCCAATCCAAGATACGAAAGCAATTTACGCACAGAACTAGGGTTGATTGTGACATAGGTACTGTCTTGGGTTCACCCCAAGAAAAATAGTTCCTGATTACTGCCTTGTCGCGAAGCAGACTCGCGTTGCATGAAAACCTCCAATTACCTACCACAGAATGTGTTGAATCGTTTTGTGATACTTCCGGTGTTTCATATTTGTTGGTATTTGCTAAAAGGGTGGGTATAATGTTAATGACGCACCCCTTTTTGACACACTTAAAATATAATATATCAATGTCTCAAATGTTACATATTACCTGAAGTCTGAAGACTGTCTGAAGATACAAATAAACTGAGTAGGAATAACATGTTTTGTAAAATTCTTAGATATTAGACAACTGCTTGAAGATTCTAAAATATTTTTTTTATCGTTTTCTCCAACATAAAATATTATAATAATAGTACTGCATTTTATTACATCTCAAAGCACACAACGGCGCCCTTGATGCGATTTTTAACAAAAACGGCGCAATACAAACTATTTATTTTGTTATGTTATGTCACAGTTTTAATTGTTAATGGGACCATTTACTTTTTTTGTCTACACAATACATTTTTCAAATTTGGGATACGGTTACCGCCGCCCCGGGAACCATTGATTGGATAACCAACACCTCTGCGATGGGTCACCCCAGTCAGTGGTTTGCTATGGTTAGTGACTTAGCAGGGGTGCCGGGATGGTGTGGTGAGCTTTGTCTAGATCTTGGCGGCGGATGCGTTTGCCGACCTACTGAGTGGTGGGCCAGATCGGGAGATTAGTTGAGAGAGACCTTTTGACAACTCCAGCCGGACTCCCTCGACCCACCGCTTTGCACTACATTGAAGGGGATACGTTAGGGTTTCATACGTCTGTCACTCTTGGACACTCCCTAGATTTCTATCCACCCCCCATTCCTTTTTCTTTCTCAGAACTCCCTCTCCTTCCTTTCCATAAAAATATCCTCAACACAGCATCCCAAAAGATGAGATAAACCTGAGGAAATTTTGTTTTCCTCTGGGCCTCCTGTTCTAATGCGAAAAATTACATTTGATAAGGTGGGTATATTAAATTTTACACAATTAAAGTACCTATTACTTACGTCCATAAAATATCTTAATATTTCGTTTGAGATAAAAATAAAATGATCAGGTTAAATACATATTAGGAATAAAAAATTAGGTTTGTTTAGATGTTGTAGTTTTTCATCATTACCATTTGAATATACACCTCGACAAAGAATTTTGATTCTTGGGTTTGATAAAAACGAAAACAAAAATATTTGAAAAAATTCAATGGATTTGTAAACAGAAATACCAGGCTCACAGAGGCTTTGAAAAGTAACAGAATGATTAAACTGTCTGACATCTAGAAATGTTGACCAATGCATTAGTCAATACTGAATACTGACAGTAGACCAGAAACTGAATAGGTGTCCGTTCAGATTTAATACCCTGTAAAGTCACTTTCACGGGCACTTGTTACCAAGGTAACAGAAAACGAGTAGGGTGATTCATTGTGTCTATTGTTGGTAGTTGCATTGTTGGATATAATAATATAGTAGAATGTGTGGAATGGAGTCTGTGAAGACAATTACGACACGAGGGCAAAATAACCAAGAGTTGTTTCGTGAATACACAATAATGATTTATTCATTAATTCACTTGCATCTAGTCAATTTCAAAATAGCTCTCAGTGTTTTTTGGTAAAATTTATTGCGTATTAGTAATAACTTGGAGATCAACTTTAATGCCCATTTATTTATTTACTAGCGGACTTCTGTCCAATTTACAAAATAAGTAGGTATTACGAATGGAATTATAATTAGAAGTAAAGGACGGTGTATGAGAGTAAAAATACACGACACAAGCAACATTTTCCGCTTACTGTTTTGGTAGAAGATTTTTAAATATTTTCAGGTTATTCGTAACCCGGTAATGTTTGTCTTTATTAAAAAAGTGGCCTCTCTAGAAGACCTAATAATTCTTATGAATTTTTACAAGTCTTGTCTTGTGTTCACCGGTCAACAAATTCTGGACAATGGAGAATAGTATCAATAATTAGTAGTTCAGAAATCACCGGCTTTGCGGTTGAAAATGAATAAACACTTAATGTTGACAAGTTTTATAAATAATGCACGTATCTATTCCACATTAAAAGAAATCGTTTTTTATATCTCACTTTCGTCCCGTAAGATTACAAATTTACAATTCCCACTCTCTCTCTTTTCGAGATTCTAAAATAAACAACCTACACTAAACCAAGAAGCTGGTTACTCCAATTAGGACACTTAACATAGCTCAATCATATGATGAAATAATTTTAAACTTTTTCAAATTTTTATGTTTATTACAGTTAAATGGATTTTACCAACTTCGTTGCTATGTGTGATGTTTCACAGCAAAATTTTCAGTTACTCGTAATTGGTTATTACAAGCAGGCATAATTACATAGGTTTAATAGATTAATTTACTATTTATTTGATCAATTATTATTTGCAAAATAACTTTATCGTTGTAAAAAGTAAATCTCCATTTAAATCGTGTATGGTTTATTGATCTAAACGCACATGTAATAATCACACAGTTCTTCAACGCTTTCAATAGGTAAGATGAAATTTCATTCAAAACGATCTCTCTAATGACGGGTTGTTTCGGAGAATCTGAACAATTCATCAAATTTCAACGTTCATTTTCAAGTTCTGTGAAAGACTTTTTCAAGTTCTGTTTTTATTTCAGTTTTGTCAATCAACTAGCCTACAATGATATAAAAACCGAACTTGAATAAGTCTTTTACAGAACCCGAAAATGAACGTTGAAATTTGATGAATTGTTCAAATTCTCCGAAACAACCCGTCCTAAATATCCACAATTCTACAAGAATTTTACAAATTGATCTCTGCTATCAATCAAAATCAATTAGACTGATCAGTCGAAATGAGTTTGAACTCTAAACATAGCTTCATCATTCCACGGTGTATCATAATTTACAAGACACTATGAACTTAACAAATTATTCTCATCAGTCAATATTCAATTTTACTTCAGGCTAGGCACATTCGTCAGGGGTCCTGGGGTCAGATCATGAACCGCTGTCCTTCCATTGTAATCCGAATGCCATTGTGTAAAAATCCGCCCCCGCTATGGGAAATGATCGATCTCCAAATTATATGATTTATTCAATTTGTATTTCTGGAACTTATTACCGGTTGATTTATGTCCCGTAATATGTTTATTTATTTTCCTCGGAGCACAAATGAATGGGGATGGATGAGGCAGTCGGGGGCAATTGAATGGAAACCATTATCATAAAGAATGTTATAACATAAATAAATAAATATTAGGTTATTTTTATTGGTATTTTATTCAATTAAGTACAATTTTTTCTCACCACTTATTTAATGCAATAAGATAATGTATGTCATAAATATTCTCGTTTTTCTTTTTTCTTTTTAATGAATAACGCTCAACAGCCCCAACTGCCCAGTGTTAGTGAGACTAGGGCCTATGTACCTATTATATATATGCTTCATCGGGCAAATCAGTTGCTTGTTTATGTTTTTTATTCATTTCGGCAGATTAACCCCACATATCTGAATCGTATTTAACTATCCACAAGAAAATTTGATATAACCGACAGGTTTCGTAAAAACCCTTACTATTTCAGAGAAATGGTCAACTAAGGAATTCAAATATTGTAAGTGCTTTGTGTCGGAGAGAAAAGTAAATAACTAAAATCTAAAAACACAGCATCCATAAAGATGACATAGACTCTAAATAATATTATCATTTTCAGGGACTCCGGGTGGAGCTTACGTTAAATAAAATTATGAAACGTCACTAAATCGTGTTATTTAGTGTTAAAAGGATATTGGTCAATTTCATTGAATATTATTACTCACAGTTCAAGATTTGAGGCGCCCATTTGTCATACGAAGTAGGCACTATGTCTAGCGTAGTCCTGTAACCACTCGCATCCCGCCATGTGTGCAAGATTGATTGCTCTATGTTTAGCTGGAGTCCTTTACGAATACAATTTCTTCCAAACAACGTGACAGTCCTCATGAATAAATCAGTAGTTTGATGGATTGCCCGCTAGTTTGACATCGGGACCGAATCCTAATTCGTTCAGACTTATACGGAGTTGATATTCTCAGATTAGTTGGGCATTGTAATATATAGGGATAATTCTCAATGCCCAGAACCAGTACGACTATGGCACCCCTAATATTTGAAAAACGCTTCGTGTGCGGAGCGTAAATGGAAGATTGGGAAGTAATCAGAGTAAAAGATAGTCAGAGCGGACAATTCGCCCTGGTGAGAGATCACCAGTCAGAAACGTACCAACCTTCCTCTCTTTCTTCTCCTTCTCCTGAAAATAATATCGTAACTTTCTATTTTTAAGATATGGTAGGTAACCAAATAAAGTCAATACCATTTCTATAAGTAACCACTCAATTCAGGATTTCTCTTTATCTCTTTGACTATGCAATTCTAAGAATATCCATTTTCAAAAGATTACGTGCAAATATGAATTAATTGTATGTATACACAGTGTGCATCAGAATGTACCGGAAGGATTTTAACCAGCGATTTCTGAGTACATTTGTAATAAAGAATTTAGGAGTTGAGTGATTTTTTTTTCAACTAAGATCACAAACATATTTTTCCATTACACATCGCCACTGGGTGCCTACACCTAACGGGTCACGTGATACGCACTCCGTCTCGTTCCAGCAGCACCGTACAGAAGAAATACAGAACGTGTCACGTGATCCATTGCGACGTGTGGCAGTGGCGATGCGTGATAATTGTTAATGTTGGTTTTAAATTGAAAGAATATATTTAAAATAATCAACACATAGATTTAACTACTTTTTTTATTTAAAAAACAAACAGTTTTAAGTAAACTCAGAAGAAGTTAGCATTCCTTACGAAACATATTGATTTATTAGACAGTAAACTGCTTAAAACTAAATATTAATTCATTTTTAGTTAAAATGGAACCACAAAATAAGTTTGGTCTGTTTCAAGAAGAAAAAAAATATCACCCGAAAAGAAAATGACACCTACATTTTAGCTCCAAATATGCTCAGGAATCGATGGAAATCCTTCATGTATGCTCTGAAACACCCTGTATATTAAATTAATCTACGCATTATATGAGTGTAGTCAGTGGGCACTATCAGTATAAATGCTGTGATATTTATTGCTTGTTTGGTGAATCTTTCAAAAATGAGATTATAGCGGCCACAAATCATTCTAAATTTTAGATATATATGAAACTAAAAATATCCTTTCTGGCAACTCCTCTATAACTTTGGACAAGCTGCCACAACGATGGAGAACTAATCGATTAATTATTTAACATATATTTTTCCATCACCCTGCGTTTATCAAAATGTTTCGAGGTTTACCTTTGCAAACGTTTAGTCAAATATGATTGGGATGTGCATAGATATACCGGATTAACATATGGATAACAACTATTAAAATTATCACTCACAGCCGTGCAATGTTCGTGTTCAATTTACATACATATTATACCAGCTGACCTACTTGTGGATATCAATTTACTGGATACATATTGGTAGTTTGCTTATCCGACTAATCCAGGGCTCAATGCATTGGACACAGGGGTTTGATGGGCAATTGAATTTTAATTTAATCAAACAATATTATTCGCTGCATTTTATTTCTCACAAGATTCAAATCGGATATTTAAAAAAAAACATGAAATATAATATATCCCCTAATGCAATAGAAATATTACTGTAATAACAGCTCTGAGGATTGTAGTCGGCAATACGGTATCATATCTACATGCAAACACTATACCAAAATCTTTACACATCTGCCCTGAAGATGGACACTGTAATTGTGTCCGAAGCGTTGGCTTAAGAAGGAAGTAACGCAACACTGCTTAATAAATCATTATAATTCTTTTGTAGTGAAAATCTTAAATAATTTCATCAGAAATATTTTTTTGAATGAAATGTATGATCATCGTATTAATGGTAAATGATTTTTTAATGGAATTTTTATTGTATCTTTTACATTCAAGAGCCACATAGTAGTTATGTAATTATCACACATAGTCATACCCAATACAATAAGAACTAGCCCTTGAGGTGCTTTTGCATAAAAACGGCGCTGTAAAAATCATCCAAATACTATTATTATTATTGTTAACTTGAGCGAGTTAGAGTAAACTTAACAATAGGACTATGACGTTGTGTTTTGAAAAATATTATGACGTTGTAGCCAGTTGGAACATTAAAAATTTCTTTTCTGAAATCAATAATACTAAATTACATATTTTTATTATTATGAGTAAAATAAACTTTAAATCTTCCAAACATTATTAACGGTATTCATAAATTCGTAAAAATACCCCATTCGCTGTCTATATTTTATTACCGGATGTTTTATAGTCCAATCAGATATTTGTGGGATATTTTCAGAAAACCTTTTGTCTCTATAGGATTAAAACCAAAATTAATATCCTCAAAAGTAGGTCATCTTGAGATTATTACAGTAGAAAATTTGTTGCTTAATTTCAATTTCACAACACTTTTGTAAAAACGCAGCTAAGTTCGTAATAATTTGAACATAACAGTAAATAGTTAAGCTGGTTTGTCTAATTAGGTCAAATACAACTAGTTAAATAAGCTGATTAAAATTAATTTAGATTACGTTGTCGTTTTTGGTGTCTAACGTTGCATGATTTTAGATCAGTCATTCCCAAAGTAGTCTATATCGATCCCCAGGGGTCGATGTAGACCTGCAAGGGGTCCATGTCAATGAAAAAAAAAACTGAGGGTTTATGAGATGTAAATGGGAGTCTACGAGAACGGAACCCATTTACGCAAATTTTAGGGCACATTTTATCAGAATTTAACTTTTGTGGTTTCGTATGGAATAGTTTTCAAAGTACAATCAAAATCAATCTCAAGTAACAATGTCAATAAACATTTATTTAATTTTGAAAAATTTTATTTTCAACGAAACAAACGATTATATGGCATAATATTATCTTGTTTATCATAATACTCGTATATGTACAGAATATAAATAAAAAATATCTAACGCAGCAAAACGTTCATTGGTCTAATTCATTATACATAATATGTACATGTAGTTCTCTATTAGTGATCGACGAACCTGTGGGTGCAATAGTCTTAAGTAACTTGATAATATTTTGTCTGGAATATGACAAAAAGATAGGGCATTGAAAAATATATTATATATTTGTACTGCGCCCATGAAGTGATTTGATCCATAAAAATGATCCATATATCGTAACTATTATTGTCTTTTTATACAGTTAAAAGAATATTTGATAATCACACAACATAAATCACAATGAAAATGATGACATAGAAGTTCGAAACGGAAAAATCTGAGCACATTTTACAGAAAATCGTTTAGCAGATCATAAAAATTATTTTTAGTACCATCACTAGGTATATTCAGCGTCCACTAAATACAATCAAACAAACAAGGAAGACAGGAAGTGCTGAGACATCGCGTCTCCCATTTCCCAAATGTCAAGCGGGTCATTAATAACCCTGAGCCAATAACAGATAATAATATTGGAAGCTGGACTCGCTTCTAGTCCTGGACTCCTGGTAACTACAGAGCCAACAGCCGGTGGTGGGAGGTGTTGGGGGTGTTGGGGTGCAGTGGGGAGGAGGTGTACAAGATGACCTGCACTAGTGTCCAGTGATTGCTGCATTACCAAGCAATATTTCTGCATGAATAATTACTTATTGCCAGTGATTCGGCATATTTGCATATGGCCGATTGATTGGATTGAGGAGCTAATCCAAAAGTGTGGCTCGAATATCACATTCGACATAAAAAGCCTTTGGTAAAATTAACTGGCATTATTCAGAATGATTTTGGACGTTATCTTGCGTATTATCCATCAAAAACTTTGAGATTCATTGAGTTGGTGCATCAATTTTTTATTCGGTATTATATAAAAAGACATCAAATTATTCGGTTCCCAAGTATTATACTGTTTTAAATTTAATTATTTGTCTACCGATTTCACATATTTCATGTTATGCTCAATGGACGGTTTCCAAAATAGACACAACAGTATACGCTTATAGCAACAAGTCAACAATGGGTTCAATTTAAAATTATGATGGAGAATTAAGCACATTATTTCAGTTGATGTTTACCACCCTAAAATTTTTCAGTCTTTCTTTCTTAGTAACTTCTGGGAAGACCAACAAGCGAAATGATTTTGAATTAGCAAAATCTAGTCACTTAGATACTTTTTTGATTGATAGTGTCAAAGTTTGAGAGCCGTTGCGTGTCTGTATTGTTAATTGATTGTACAGTTATTTAATGCATACATAATTTAATCAATAATTAATCTGACTAAGGGAGAAACTCAATTAAAACGTCAAATCTATTATCCGTCTACTACACAATAAACTGCATATTCTGCTGCAGTTTTAATACGAAATAAAGCAATATTAATGGAAGCTGAAAGTTAGTTATGTTTTCGTCGATACGAGTACAAAGTATGCACTTACTTTATTGGCAAAAAAAAAACTTGTTTTATTTATTTCATGGAGGTATGACTTAAATTATTTAGAGTTTCTTTGTGTTCAACATACGAATTGTTACATCTACATGTCAAGTATGAAAAATGTTCAATGTGGTTGTTCGCTTTGCAGAACTAAAAATACACTCTGAATCCCTTACGTGTTTTAAACTGTACACAACTAACAAATAACAACAAACATTTGCCACACATTAATGATTATTTATCAATGGTGTAAATATTAAAACACGTTTGTCAGTGATGCCCTATTGAATTATAAAATTTAAAAATGACAACGATTATTATCGTGAAAGAAATATAAAGAAAAATACTGTATTTATGTGATTTATGAGAACGAGACCTAAAAAAGAGTATACAACCATTGATTAAATACAGCAGTATCTATGCAAAATCTTACCAAGATATGCCTTCGAGGAGAAAGGCATTTGTATCATGACGCCGTATGAACATGAACAGAATAAATTAATCATAATGAAAAAATTTACACATATTTTAAACATATTTTTATTTTTTTAGTATATTTTAACATTCATTTTTTAGTATATTTTAACAATTCCTGAAAAATGCCTTAGCAGGAACCCAGGACAAAGCAGGCCTAGATTTCGCAGTAAAAAGTTGCAAGCTAAGTCACCTTGCTGGCGCTCGAACTGGATCAACTTGCCACCGGGTCTTCGAGGTTCCTGCCCACATTCGTCACGTGCTGGTGGAGCAGGGCAAAGTCTTTGTGGACTGGAATGTGTGCCGTGTTCGTGACTTCATTGGACTTACAGTGTGCTCCAAGTGCCAAATGATCGGACATTCCTTCAAGTTTTGCAAGGACCAGCAAAGATGTGGACACTGCGCAGGCGAAGGTCACGCCCGGATAAACTGCCCAAAAGCCGCCGCCGAGCCTGTCTGCGCCACCTGTACAAGATTTGGGAAGCCCGCTGCACATCCGACTGGAGACAAGGACTCCTGCCCGGCCTACAAGGCTGCCCTTGCCAAGGACTTTGCAACTATTGATTATGGCGTCTAATTACATTGAAGAAGATGACGAGGTAGATTATGAAAATACTCATAATTTCTGTGATTGGCTAAAGGTTCATAGCAACTACAATATGGAAAATATTAATATTGTTCAGTTGAATGTTAGATCGATTTATAAATACTGGGATACTTTGAATGTCTACTTAAATACTTGTTGGAAGCATATTCATGTGTTAATGTTATGTGAAACAGCTATAACACCGAATCTTGTCTGTCTGTATAATATTCCTGGATTTAATTGTTACAACTATTGCCGAACTAAAAAATCTGGAGGAGGTATATTGCTATATGTTCGAAATGAATTCACATTTCAACAGAAAACAATAGAAACAAATCATTTTGAATGTGTGCTTGGCTCTATGACACTTCCAAACAAGAGTATTTTAAACATCATAGCAATATACCGCCCCCCCAACTGTAGCCAACCACAATTTCTTAATGAAATATCTGCCATTCTGCATACTATAAGCCCCAAAGAAAATGTTTTACTTATAGGAGATATTAATCTAGACTTGTTAAATTGTCAAAACCCTATTATTATGGCATATGAAAATATAATGTCGGATAATTATTTAATCAAATGTATTTGTGACGTAACTAGAGAAGCAGTTTTAGCAGGAAAAGTTACTCGTACTTGTTTAGACCACATATTTGTCCGATTTAACAGTGGATGTAAACAAAGCGATTCTCTTTCCTCATGTGTATGTAATAATATTACTATAGCAGATCACTTTTTAACTGCAGTTAATATTAAATATAGTGCAAGGAAAGAAGCCCCAGAACACGGGGAAAGAATTTCGTTTTTATCGCAAAACAAAATCGACAAAAACATTCATAATTTTAAGTGGCACTCCTTGCTTGAGGAACAAGATTGCAATATACTATATAGTAAAATTAAAAACAACTTTAAGAATTTGTATGAACAGAGTAAAATCGTTATGAATTATAAACCCAAAAAAAGACCTCTGTCAATAAAACCTTGGATAACTTCTAATATCTTAGAAAACATTAAAAAAAAAGATTCATTGTACAGAAGGTGGAAGAATTTTCCTAGCAATCAATTCTTTGAATTGGAATATAAAACTTTCAGAAATAAGGTGACAAAAGAAATTATTAAATGTAAGTCTACCTTTTTTAACAATAAATTCAAAAATTATTTTGGAAATACAAAAAAAACTTGGGATGAAATAAATAAATTATTAGGACGCAAGTCCAAAAGTAGTTGTGACGAAATAATCTCGAAATATATGTTAAATACGAATAATGAAGAAACCGTAGCAGATAAGTTTGTTGAATATTTTACAAATAGTGTTAACTCTATGATACATAAATGTGATTATTTAGCATCGACCGTCAGGCCGAATGAAGTGCAACATAGTATGTACCTACCCAGAGCTACCTGCCAAGAAATCAATATTATTGTTAGCAAATTAAACAATTCAAAGTCACCAGGGATTGACAACATTCGAATGTTTGACATTAAGACACATATTAATATTTTAGGGCCTGTTATAACACACTTTATCAATTTAATTTTATCGCAAGCAGTAATACCAGATGAACTAAAAAGTAGCATCATTAGGCCAATTTACAAAGGGGGCAAACATACAGATATTCAAAATTATAGGCCAATAAGCATATTGCCAGCCCTAGAAAAAATACTTGAAAAATACATTTCCATAAAACTTAATAAATATCTAGAATCTTTCTCTTTGTTGGATCCCAACCAATATGGATTTCAAAAGAAAAAAAGTACGGAAATGCTGCTTCAGGAATTTTCAAATCACATAAATTATGAATTAAATCTAAAAAAACAAGTGTTGGTTTTATTCATAGATAACTCTAAGGCATTTGATACCATTGATACAAATAAACTATTAGAAACACTGGAGGCAATAGGAATTAGAGGAAAGCTGCTAGTTTTATTAAAAAATTTACTAACTGATCGACAAATAAGAGTAAAAATTCTTAAAAAATTTAGCAAAAGAAAATATATCTCAACAGGTGTTGCACAGGGGTCAATTCTAGGGCCAACCCTTTATATTATTTATGTCTCAATTATGAGAAAATTGTTTTCATTCGCTAAACATTTTGTATATGCAGACGATACGGCGCTCGTAATATCGCACGAAGATCTGGTTACTGCAATGAACCTTATGCAACATGATTTTATTGCCCTACTGAAATGGTCGCATGATGCAGGCCTCTTTATAAACGCCAAAAAAACTAAAATTATGCACATCAGATCTCCACACGCCAGATGTAATGTAATTCCTTCATTATATACACACACATTTGACTGCATACATAAAAATGTTGCACAGCCCTGTTCATGTGAAACCATTGATTTTGTCAAAAGTTATGTATATTTGGGTGTTACTATTGACTGCTACATGAAATGGGATATACACATTGCTAATGTTTGTAAACGTCTACGAGCTATTGTGGGTAGGATTTATAAAATAAAATATTTCGTGCCTATAAGTACTTTAAAGTTAATCTACTTATCTCTGGCTGAATCCACTATACGTTATGGAATTACTTCTTGGGGACATTCTTGTAAAACTAATATAAGCTATATACAAACATTACAAAACTCCATTATAAAATTGTTAATCCATAAATATGACAATCAACACAGAAGTAACATTAAATTAATATACAAGTGTCTGAATATTTTACCTGTCAGAGGATTATTGTTTTATAATATTGTAAGTCAACATGTTATATTGTCTGATTCATTGTATAGGGAAAGAGTTTGCCATAAACATAACACAAGATTCTCTCAAAATGAAGGACTGGTAGTTCCGAAATGTACTAATAAATATGGTGAAAGAACTTTAAACTATATAGTACCCAAAATTTTTAACCTATTACCAATGACAATTAAAAATAATAACATGTATACTGCTAATGTTAAATATAATCTAAGGAAATGGTTATTGGATAATAATGATCTATACTGATGCCCCTGAAATGGAATTCATATTCTTAGAAAATGGAAAAACAATTATTTTGTAATACCTGACTACCTACCTCTATTTATGAAACTATTGATGTACTTGTTGATAATACTAATTTGTTCATACATTTATTTTTACTTGCTTATTATATAAGGCTTTTTATGCTGCTATTTAAACTTTTCTGCAATGTAACCAATTTATGTAATTATGTACCGTTCAAATTGTATCTTATGATTTTATAAATGTTGTCTCTATGTCCCTGCTGACAAACTACATAAGTAGTTTAGCGGGTTTAAATGTGAATAAAATATAAAAAAAAAAAAAAAAAAATACACATTTATATTTACAAACATAGACATTTATATGAAACATTAAACCAAGGCGACAAACATTTCAATATATTTGTAGATTCATACAAAGTAACTATTTCAGTTCACATTATCCGTACGTAAATCATTAACAATATATTATTATCATTCTCAATTATCTTCTGCCATATCCCAAAAGAGTCTCGATGGTAAATTTATAAGTTAACTCGAGACAGACGCTGAATTTGAAATATTCGTTGCATTAAGTAAAATCAAAATGCAACCGAACCACAAGTCGAATACTAACTAAATAGAGCATCAATCATCTCCGTGAATAAAGTGCACTCACTAATAAATGCATTCCAAATACGAATTCAAAGTTGCATTTTGCGGTATCGCAGTTTCCACTTTTCCCATATCGGTTCCGGGTCAGTGATTATTCCGACCATGACCAATATGACCATCCCGACCACGACTATTGCGAAAAGATTATTCCACACATGATTATTCTGCAAATATCTGTACACATATTATTTCGCACAATGAAAATTTTTCAAAAATCTTACATTTAAATTATTACTTTTTTTCATTGCTTGCTTACTCGTGTTAAGGATGCCTCAAATGTTGTCGGTTAAGTTGGGTCATTTTAGGCTAGAATTTTTTTTTTAATCAAAATCAAAATGTTGGTCGATCTCTTGCTACTTTCTTTAAAAAAGCTAATCCCCTGTCTTTCTTAAATTATAATTATTTACACATTTTTTATGGCGGTGTTGAGATATATTAAGGTGGGCAATAATCTTTGTCCGGAAAAATCTATGTGTGGTTTAATATGTTTCCCCACTATTTAAATATAATAATATGTTTCCTTATCAGTCCGTGGGCGGAATAATTTATTGAAGTTTCGAGTGTATGGGAGTTTTCTATTTGTGAAATCATTCTGTGCGGTAAAATCATTTATATCCTTTCCATATCCAAGTCCTCGTTAATATCATATCAGGGACACTGTAACAGTTCTGTACGCCAAAAACACACTATTAATAATTAATATTAATATTTATTAATAATAGGGATGTCAATATTAAAATAGAACTCAACCGAGTTGTGGTATATCTGTAAGTAAAGTTAGGCTATGCTAGGAACCAAATATTATTGAAAGTCTATATATGTGTAAATAAAAAAATAGCTCTCTGCATACTGCACATATTTAGTATTAAAAATTGTAAGCACTCACAAAAAAGTATGATAGTTTTCAATGTGAAATTAAAATGCACTTTATAAATTTGTATATATTAATTATAACACAGTAAAGACTGAAAGATTTAAAATAAGCATAATATGCCATGAGGGTATACACATTTATAATCTCCTTTCCGAGAGCCTCAAAAAATAGAATCGAATAAATACATACAATAACTGTTCGATCTCTACATAAATGATAAAATTATAGTGTACTTTAATGTGAAGTAATTTTAGAAAAGTAATTTTAAGATACCATTGTATTAGGTAAATCATTTTTTTAATTAATTTATCACACAGCTTCGAATTATGATATTATAAATATTTATATATTTCTTCAACTATAATAAATAATAATATTATAAATTTTATAATATTATTATTTATTATATTTTGTGTATGGAATAATCTGTGTGCGGAATAAGACCTTTTCTCTGTTTCTTGGAAGGTATTTTCAAATTGTGCGCAATTTTCTTGGTCGGAATAGTTATGATCGGAATAATCATTACGTCATCCGCTCCATATCGAAGTCCTCATTAATATCACATCGAGGGACCATGTGACAGTTCTGCCCGCCGAACTAAGCCAGGATCTTGTCCTTAGTCAATATTAATCTTACTCATGCCCAATATTGAAATGCAACTCAACCGAGTTGTGGCATTACTTCGGTCCGTACCCTGTACCGTGTTGTGTTTGTGGCATTTACAGTGAGGTTGTAGTTATGTTTGGTTCAAATGCATTAGTTCTCTAATACTCCGGATGAAATACAGCTTGTCCAAAATGTCAGGACTTTAAATAAATTGATTTATATTGACAATGAACATTGAATATTAAAGAAACATTCAGATAAATTAAACTAAAAATAATAGTAAATAGTTGAAAAATGACAATGAATAAAAACCAGTCGACTATTCTCACACGAATGAAAGAAAATCGTACGCTCACGAAAATAATTCGTTTTTTACTGTCGTGCAATTGAAGTCTTTTATGTAGGGTGGTTATATTTATTTTATTTTACTATTCTTGATTATAAAACCCTCTAAATTGATAAAGCAGTTTATCAGCAGGTTAATTTTATAATAAAAATGATAATACCAAAGCACAAATATAACGAGAATTAACAGTATAGAAAATAGAGAAAAGAAAATATTAGAAGTGAATCCAGTAAAAAGATATTAAATATATAGACAGAAAGATATAACAGGCAACATACTCATTAGCAAATACATATTCGAAGGAATATAACATACTAAAACATACTCATAAGCAAATACATACCAATAAGGAATATAACATATTTATATGAATCACATAGACATATTCAAATAAATCAATTACAAAAAAGATATAACGAATATTTAATATTATAAAGCGAAGCATAAAAGTTACACTTATGATAAATGAAATAAATTACATAAATATTATAAAATCTCAACCAAGTAATAGAAATATTAGTGTGTCTGTAGTGGTAAAAAATTTTTATCGGTGAGTTCTTGCTTTATTCATTTTTCTACAACTTTTTCAGTCCTCAATATCTGTCGCATTGTTTTCACTCATATCGTTAATTCCTTTATAAGCTATTATCACAAAAAATAACACCATTTGTTTAGCTTGTTACATACTTTTCAACAGTTCACAAAAATGTAGACACTCAGTAGGGGAAGATATTCCCTGTGTAATCCTGGTGAAAGAACAACATTCAAAATTGAAACGTTGTTTGAAATGGCTTTATGCGTATTTGGTGACCAGATCTGAATAGTCAGCTACTTATTCTTCCTTTTTCAATCTTCTCCCCTTGCCCACTACATATCTCATAGTCCTACTGGCTCCAGATGGTTGGGAGTAGTTGGGATATTTTTTACAATACAGCACAGGAAGTCCTGAAGAAAATAATTTCCCTCATGGCCCATGTCTTCTTTGGGGATGCTGTGTGAAGAGTCTTTTTTCTGGTTAGAAAAAATGTATTTGGGATGAATAGGAATCAGTATGCCTTGGAATGACTGGTATTGTGGGTAGGCGGATCCTGAACACACTTCACACTGTTAAACCCGGGCACCCCTGCTAAGTCACTAAACGTAGCGAACCACTCGGGATAATATACAGCAGAGGTGTTGGTTATCCAATAAATGGTTCCCGGGGCGGGGAATGCAAACCCGCCTCCCAAATTACATAAAATTAATCTCACTAAAAACTAATAGTACTTAATTTTCAGTCCAGCACCACCTTTAGTACTCTGAACAAAGCTCTACATAGGCGTGCCCGTAACATAGGGCTGTCACAACACATCCAAGTCCGGCCATACAAATTCCCTTCTCCGGGATCAGACAGACGCGTGTCCGGACCCGGAATGTAATGTACGTCCTCACCTGAACCGTATTGGGTGATCCCCGCAAGGGCAGGCGGTTACACTATTAGACGGTCTGCCATGTGCAGTATGTGCAGTACTAGATATTGATGAAATTCGGGAAGATTAGTAAAGGGGTCTCGAGAGCAGTCCGCGGTAAAATTTATATAACAATATAAAGGTGATATGTTGTAGGAGCTTAAGTTTTCCACTAATAACTAGTGTTGTTTTATCGCGAACATATTGAATTTAGGGAACTATAAGTCAACACCAATGTGATTTTGGCCAGCAAAATCGCTTGTGGACTACCGAAAGCGATTTTGCTAGCCAAATATTACACTATGTAAACAATCATAAAATTTTGTTTAGCTAATACATTTACCAAAAGAGCTCAAAGAAGCGATTAGGTTTATAATATACATACATTAGGTTACATCCTTTTTACTACATATACTCGACACTAGAAAATCAATATTCTATGATTAAATATTGTTTACAGTATTAACTGAAATATATAAATAATAAATAATAAAAAAATCCAAAATTATTTCTGAGTACACTTTTTTCATAAACAAAGGTAATAAAATGTTATTTTTAAATCACCGACATCTGTTATCTAGAGCACGATTAAAAATAAAGAACGATTAATTTTGTAGTAAATGGATATTGTCAAAGGTATTGGATATTGTACACATCCGTGGGGCTTGATAAAAAATTTGTTGCGTACTGAAAATGTTTATCACAACTTATAAATTTCAGAGAAACAATCTTAGGCAATTTTCATGACACCATCAAGAATATTTGGTGTTTCAGTTAACAAAATCCTTGCAGGGTGTTTAAATATTCACTTTAATTAACATTAACAGCCTTAATAACAAAAAAATCACCTCACAACCAAAATTGTGCTTTGTTACACATTGTATAAAGACTGTAAAATTTTAGATTCGAGTTGGTACTAATAAAACAAATCTTTAAGTGGGCTCCGAAAGATTGGCAACTAACACGTGGAATTCCCGTCTTGGAAAAGTGAGGTTATTTCAAACATACTTTTTTTTATTATTTTATCGCGTTGATTTTATAAGAATTCTAAGAAAGTGATGTTTTTAATAACATAAATGACAGAAATCAATGAATTCAAAATCTAACTTTTTGTTGTTGTTATTCTTTGGGAAATTTTACTGTAAAAAAATATTGTATTAACGAGATAAAAAGTAATGTAACAGTTTTCCTAAATAAAATTAATGTGATTTCAAATTTTCGCATTTAGTTTTGGAGTAAAAACGTGTGGTTCTTTTTTCAAGTTTGAAATTAAAATATTCTAATGTATAAATATCAAAGTATATTTCAAATACCAACGTATACAAGGTGATTTTATTTATGTTCTTAAAATAATATTTGTTTTAACGACGTCTTCAATAAAAATAAATATATAAGACAATTAAAATATTTTGGAAATATTCCGAAATTCGATGATAAATTTAAGGGTTCCACTTCAGATAAACAATCCTCTTTGGCTGTATAAGCAATCTTCCCAGTTTCTATATAAGCAATCTTTTCAAATACACGGTAATTAATTAATTATATAAAATTTTCACCGCGTTTTTCGGTAAGGCTGTTTTAATTTTAATTTTAATTTTTTTAAAACTACCTGCATTTTTGAATAAGAAAATTATTAATAATGATGGATTGAAATTTAGCGCTTGAGTGTGTACTATGCATTTATATTATAATAAGAGAGTTAGTAGCACTTATAATGGTTACTAGTACGAGATAACTTCGTCATTACAGTAAACAAAAGGCATATAAATATTTAAATTCACTTATTTCCATTTGAATGGAGCTTAAAGGGTCCATTCGAAATGACCAGTGTTAATCTGATTTTAAAGTGTGCCGGTTTTAAGCAGATCTTTTGTTTACACTTGGGGTCCAATTTACCCCGAGTCACTCCGCTGACCGAGGAGAGACACCCTTCTCGAAGCACGTACCATCCCACTACAAAGGCGTTCACGACTAGTGAATTAATCACGAAAATAAAGCTTTCGCCACTTATTTGCACCATTAATTTTTCTTCCAGATACTATTTATAAACTCTACTGTTCATTTAAGTAACAAATCTCTCCTCCTTGGCAGTATTATTTGTGACACATTTGAAACTGCATACGAATTATGCATCTTCAGATGAACTTGTAAATGGACTGTTAATGCTTTTGAACTAAATAGTGTTTGATGAAATTGGGGGTCCGCGATTCCTCGAGGAAAGAACAAATACGAACAACGATACACATAGTACACAAACACCAAATACCTGCTTCTCCCATAGTCCGATTTCTTCTTCTTGGTCCGAAACAAAAAACACCCAAACTTGCACAATTTTCTTGCAATAATGTGTTCCATTATTTGAATATATTCCAGCCAGTAATTATGTTAGGGGAAAGGTAAGTACTGGATAAATGACACTCCGGTAGGAACCAAAAATATTTTTATTTCAAGAACAAACAATTTGAAACCAGGTGAATTGAAAAATATTATTTAAAGTGGAATGACTTGTGATGAATGCCGCTTTATATTTAAAAGTAATAGATTATTTGGGTTTAACTTGGACGTCCGGGAAAAAGAAGATATTCATAATAATAATAATAAATGTTTTATTATCTTTCTTTCTTCTTACAAGTAGAGATATTGATATCCTCACTGAGAACTCCCGTGCTTAGGATTTACATATTAAAAATTGAATACACATGATTAATATGATTAATATGAAGTGACTGAAAGAATTATAAATATACTAGCAGTTAAAAACCCGCTCCGCGGGTTTTTGCTGCTAGGCCCTGCGGGCGGCACTTGTTTGGGCTGCGCCCAGTTTAAGTGATATTAACAACAGTTACATTTAATAGATAGATATTAGGTCATTCACAGAGAGAGGGTGAGTATATATTGTTAAAACACGGAACAGGAAGGAGTTAATGAATAATAACATGCTCAATTTAGGCATAATAAGAATGACAGTTGTTTGAATAAATGAAATTTTACGTATTTGTGATGGATTATTTCAAATGAAACACTATTATTGACTACATGTCTACAACTGATATTAACTGTTATGGTACCTAATATAATTTGCTCATAGGAGACTTGCAGTGCTTAAATATGTGTTACAACCGTCAATGTCTATAAGTTGAATCAATATCGTATAGTTTGTCACAACAATTAAAGATAGTTACAACAAATTTGACTGAAATAATACATTATTACATATTGATTAATTGTACCCGTGTTTATGGATAAAAGGAGGGTAATGGTGCAATGTGATTAGCAGTCGGTTTAATTAAAAGGTGTGAATTTTACTCCAACTGGTGGTAATTCTTTTCCTAAAACTGTTACTGTATCTAATAAAGTTTAAAGTTAGATTATATATACACCTTCATCAGGAGAGTAAAAATCTATATATAAAGGTAGATTATTACAATATAGCGCCCCTGAGGTAATATCTCACAAAAGCGGCGCCATGCAAATTGTCCAATTAATAAATAAATATAATGTTTACATTTTATTATGTACGTATGCATTGATATACAATGGAAATAGATAAAATAATGTTATCCGATTAAACTTTATTTTATTAAAAAACAAATAACTTTTTTAACTTCACTTTATTATATACAACCAATACATGTTTCATGAACGAAGTATACACCGAAGTCAAAAATTAAATATAGATTACAATTGGAAAAAAGAAGTGGAAGGAGGAGGGAGGGGTAAGAGTAGGCTGGGTTTATAAGAATTATGAATTACAATATGAAAGACCAGTTAAGTGGGAAAATATTTAAAAGAGAGTTTATAAAAAAAAATTCTTGTTAATTACATCTACTTTTATAAACATGTTCTCTTATTTCTAAAATTTCGAAATTATTTATTTGTGATGCTTTATATCCTGTGTGAAGTATTTTAAGACCTGAAATTTTTTTTTGCATATAACCATAAAACAATATATTCATAAGACAAATAACATTTAATAACGGTTATTCTAATAAATTGATAGTTGAAATACTAAATAAAATAATTAAACATATTATCTTCAAACGGTATTTTTACCCTAGTTCTTAAGATATAAATAAACAATGGCGTAGAATTCTGTTTGTGGATAACGACACTTCTAAAATGATATATATAAACATTCCTGGTACTATTCAACCGGCGTTTTACACTAATAACAGAATGAATAAATATATTCTTAATAATATAGATTGCGAAAATCAAACAAAAAAATCAGGAGTTTATAAACTCAATTGGGCTGGATTTGTAATTTATTTTACAAAGGTAGAACCAATAGAAACTTTGAAGTCAGAACTAAAAAATATCTCAGGGTTCTAAATGGAAATAGTGAATATGAGTTTGCAAATCATCTTTTGAATCACACTTTCGATAAAAATTCAGGTCTTAAAATACTTCACTCAGGATTAAAGCATCGCAAATAAATAATTTAGAAATTTTAGAAATTAGAAAACATGTCAATATAAAATCAGATGTTTTTTTTTTTTTTTTTTTTTTTTTTACAGTAATACCGCACAAGAGTCCCAACTGCTCCCGTCTGGAGCCAGTGAGACTATGGCATCCCCAATTGGGGTATGTTGTGAGGCTAAAGGTATTGGAGAGGGGAAGGAGATGGGAAAGAGGAAGATGGGGAAGTACCTGGCTATTCAGATCTGGTCACCAAACACGGCTAAAGCCATTTCAAGCAACGTTTCAATTCTGAATGTAATTAATAAGCAAAAAAAAAATTATAAATAATAATTAAAAATGCCATTGCAAAGTAGAACTAAACTTCCAGAAGAAATCTTATTATTAAATGCTTGATGTTCAAGTAATTTTGCATATTTAAATATACGCGCCAGTCATTTGATTCGTTTCTTCACCGCCAGAGGGGCGCTCTGTCGGCCACCTAGCCGCGATGCGTATCGGGAATCGGCCATATTGAATTAACGCCTGCTTTTTTCGTCAAACGTCAAACGTAATCACGTAATTGTGGATAATTTTCACTGTAATGTAATTAATCCAATGGATTATGAACTTTCTAAGACATATTTTCTTCGATATTATCCAAAAATTGTATGAGCAGAAACGATATTTTTTAAGAAATATCGTATTACATGTGGCAATTCTATTTCAGTATGAAATGGTGTCTTAATCTTTAAAGTCTTATTTAAACACATTTTGAATTTGACCAATCACAGGGCCTACACCGTCCAGACGCTGGAGTAATAATATTATCAGATTATGATATTTTTTTCACTGTGTATTTGGTGTCAGTATGTTTTCTATATCTGATCTCCCTATGTTCCGTATCCAGCTTTTAATTTGAGTTTAAATTTTTAAATATTGACAGGAATGAAAGTTATAACCAATTTTAACCATTGATAAAAACTTTTACGAAAAAACACAGAATTAGGTTACACGTAACACGATCTCATGATTGGTTACATTTAATTTTTGTACTAATTATAGATTGTATATGTATAAATAATCCTCGAAGGCGGTAAGATATGATTACGCGATCTTTTTAATTGAAAGATTTTTTTCGTTGTGTTGTGTTGAAAGATTTCATTTGCTTTGTTTTCCAAAGGAAAGTATTAATCCACATACAAGGAGAAAAATTAGTATTGCTAATTAATTAAGAATCTCTTCAAATAATTGGAAATTTGGTTTAAAACAGAATTGCAGGCCCTTAAAATGGAGTGCATTAATAGGTTTCCTGTTAAAATTTTAGTAAAATACGAATATATTATCACGATGGTGGAACATGTGTTCATAAAAATCATAATATTTTCGAATTTCGTCAATATATATTATCAAGGCAAATGCAGGTGCACGAACGCATCTGATATATTAGGAAGTTACTAAAATTTTATCAAGCAAGGGTCTGCAATCCCGTTTTTAACTGAATGAACAATAAATAAAATAAATTCCTAGTAAATTTTCGATACTCATTTTTCTCCTTGTATTAATTACTTTGATTCAGCTTTGTTTTTTAGCCGAAAATATTTCATTAGACTGCTGACCATCATTGGACATTAATACATATTAATCACTTAATATCTCCGTCAATGTCTTTCGGAACAATCGCAATCACCATTTAATTCAACCTGACCCTCTGCCGTACTATGGGCCCTACAGGGCACTCCCACGTGGCATTCTAAAGGTCCACCCGTCGACACGTGGCAAATCCGTATTAATGTTTAGATTATCACTTAAGCTAAATTAACTGCGAAATATTCCACTGTATTTGGACACGGCCGGGCACGTTCATTGTTTCCTAGTGAGAAAGGACACATGTGCCTAGTTTATCAAAGTGGGTTTTAGAAATACAATTGTTTATAGTTTTGAAATTAAATTTTAAAAATAAAAACTTGATAGAAAAATGTATTCGAATTAATTTACTCACATTTTGCATGTTTTAATTTAATGTATCTATAAAGGATTGTGTTTCCATTGTTTAAAAAAAAAAAATACATATTAACTATTCCAGACATATTGCATGAGATTTTCTATAAGGCATCATTAACACACTCTGAGTACAGTATAACAACGCGTACAGGGCGCTGTTTGGCCTGAAGCAGATATCGATTATTTTCAATTTTACTAGAGATAACTTATATAAGATTATAAACAAAGAAATAAAGTAAAATAAAGAGAGATAAGGATCTAAAGTCTTTATTTCCAGTTTAAAAATGGTTATTTTTGTTCCTAATACTTGATCTTCATTGCTATTATTATTTAAATTTAAATTTTCGAATCTTTTGCGCGGTTTTATTTCGATTACTGTATAATAATGACTAGCCATTTAAGAAATAAAGATTAGAAATTTTAAAATTGGAAATTCATATGTCATACGGCATATATTCTGGTCTAGTAATGTGTAATTTCTATCACCTAAGAAATTCTAAAAATATAGTACTATAGGATTCATATGTCTTATGCTGATTTATAAATGTGGAAATTCTAACTATACAATTGTAAATGTTCTCCAAAATGCCCTGGAAAGAATCTCACACTTGTGGTATCCCGAAAGAAACCATTCATCTGTTCTGAATACAATTACTAATGTTATCCAAATTGACCCTGGTAATAAATTACATCTTTGCGATTCTTTCAAGGATAAAGAAACCATCCTGTCACTTCGAATGCAATCAACAATGTTCTCAAAATTTGTTTTGACAGCATCGCCATTCCATTGTAAGAATATTATGTACTAAATACACAATTTGGCTCTCCTGAAACGGGAATCCTTCCCAATTGGACAGACAAAGGTTCATTTTGTTTTGTATTGTTGTAATTTATATATATATATATAAAATAAATAAAAACTTCTTTGTAATATTTAAACATTGAAAGCTGACAAACTGCTTTGGCAGTTTAGCGAGTGCTTATAACGAAGAAACAAAATAAATATAATATCAACAACTTATTGAAAAGTCAATAGTTGTTCCACATAAATAAAATCAGACAGATATATCCGAGAAATCATATATTTCGTAAATATATAATATTTGAAAAATCACAGGAAAAAGATGGCAGAAGAGGATAATGGTAGTAGTTCAAAAATGGAAGTGTCTGATTGATACGTATATGTAATGAGGTTAAGTCAATTGAATTTTATTAAATTGTGAAATGGAGGCCTCAGCACATGTAACATACCCAGTGAGGCCTACATTGTCATGTAATGTTTGAAAAAACGTAATATTATTTTATCAATATTTTTTTAAAAGGTGGCTAATAGCTCAATAGGAAAAGACACCAGCGCCGGTAAGACTAGAGAATCTGGGTTCGAGTCCCAGTCGCGACAGTTACCGTTTTTATTATCTGTGTTTTTGTCTGTTTTATATAAGGACAACAATCTCACACACTTCAATCGGCAGATATAAATATTTTTCATTGACCATAACCAATGTTTTAATATAAACAAAGACCCAATTTCTAAAACACTGAGATAGCTTTTGTCGAATTTTCAAAAAGTAACCAAACAAAATAAAAGTCCAGTTAACTAACCCGGCCTAAATGTCGTAGGCCAGATATTGATGGCAAATGTCCGAGGAAGGGTCTCAGATTTGCATATCGGATTCTGCGGTACAGAATAATCTTCCGGATAAATAGCCGCCATTAAGAAGTGGAATACTCTAAAAGCATCACAATACTGAAGCAATCTGAGAATATTAAGGTAAATCTACATAAGCACTACCGTAATAGGTTACTACAGTGTCACAGCAGTCCTAAAGGTGGAAAAGACGTTCATGCTCTAACAAAAACAACATTTTCTTCAAATTAAATAAAAATATGTTATTACATTATTAGGAACACGTGATCCTTCTCATTTTTATTTTGTTTTTGCTTGACAAAATTTGTTTTGTGATATTTATATGTAAAGCAGTTGTTGTGATCTTTCGATTTAAGAAGTGATGTTTTGATAATAGGTACATTATCACATTTGTAAAAATAAATTCCGTGTTCTCAAATAACTCTGTTTTTATCCATATTATTTATAAAATTATTCTAACTGATTTTTTTGCTAATTCAATATTTTTCGAGGTGTATAATTATTGGTCTTATATAAAGACTCGACAAAAACCATTTAAATATTTTATCTTTTAAGTATACAGGGTGAAGGGACGTACTTGACTTACTTTTAACCTGTGATTCCCGATATTATTTGGAGTTAAAAATGCAATCGAAATTTTCGTCTCCAGCGAATTATTTTGAATAAATGATATTAAATCTATAATCTATCAGTCGTAAAAAAAAAAAATTTTAGAAAACCTTTCTGCAAATTTTGTTGGTATTAATTATTAATCATCGTTGTGAGGGTTCTTTTAGACATAATGTAAATCAACTCAATATCGGTTATTATCATTGTATGCAGATACTATTGTGAAAACATCTTCCTTAAGTCCGCCATTAAAATACGAAACTCGTAGCATATCGTCATAAATATCAATACAGCAATTCACCTGATATAACTTATAACCAGTCGATAGCGATGGATAGAGATGTCTTGCATGAATAACCTAAAGGTTCGCTAGTTCCTAAGTCTTCTATTCAGTTCCACGACACTCTCTTCAACTAATGGTGCCCGGGTACCTGATACCCGAGAGGTACTAGTACCTACTAAGCGCCAACAAATCCACCTGAATACGGAACCACATCTGCGGGACTTAACTCGAACGAAAGCTCTCCAATGCGAGTTAGTTCGGAGCTTTATTGTGAAGCTCGGAGACTAATGGCTTCACCGGAAACAAGACATCTCCAACACTGAACTAAGTTTGACATGTATTTTCATATTTGAGATTGTAAGTTTTTCGTTTTTTTATTCATAAAATATAGTTATTTTGAATATTCACTGTGATGTTAAATCAGATGTTTAAAAATTAACTTAATTCATTACCAACTATTAAAACTGGTGACCTTATTTGTGAAGAACTCCATTTAATATTTTTTTTGTGCATTACGGATTGATTCAATCCTATTACAGTACACATGAAGTATACAAAGCTTTGAATGAAACATTTTACAATAACCGATATTTTAAAGTTCTTGCCTAAAATGACTTTTGAAATCTTTAAGACCAATGTTGAAAATGTCAAAAGACCTAGAGGTATCATTTAGCAGCACCATACCTCTTGTCATGCTATGCTGGGCCATAACGTCCGTTCTTCGGTGTGGAATACAGAGCAAGTCGTGGCGTCGACCCTGACGGTAGTTGTTCGGTACAAACAATTTATAGCATTCCAAGAAGTATGGCCTTTCAATGTAATAGTTCATGATTTTAAAAGCTGTTACTTGAAGGGTCCCATTTCTCCTAGATTGGAAACTTTCGTAGTGCGTTTCGGAGAGCAAATCTATGTGATGCATAAATCGTGATAATAAATAATAAATATAATAAATCTTTCAACAAATTTTTTTGATCTATAAAAATATACAGAACAAGTTACTCATTAAAGAGTATTTATCGCATTATATGAATTCGTGGAAAACAAACGTTCTTTAAATTTTGTAAACTGAATTTCAATAACAATAAAAATATAGTTATAAAAAATAAAATATTAGTTTTATTACCTTATTTTTCTCAACAAATAGAGCTAGTAAAATCCTCACCGAGATCTCCCGTGCTGAGTATTTCATTTAAATATTATTAAAATTTAGTAGTGTGGATAATATAATAAATTAATACTGTTTTTTATTTTTTTTTTTTTTTTTGTAATTATTTTTTATTTTTAATAATATGTTTACATGGTACATAATTAATTTTACATCTTGTATTTTTTTACTACTCTTCCATTGAAAGCATTTGCTTGTGTATGGAAGGGGAGTGTACATAAATGTTGTTGTTAGTTAGTACTTAAATAATTCTTTTTACATAAATGTATGTTTGCTGTCGTATTTTTTTTGATAATTATAAATATTTTGCTTGTTTTTTTTGTTCAGTTGAGTGGTTTCGGTTTCAGTCTTCAATTGGTGTCCGTTTATTACATATTTCTGATCTCACTTTGTTTTGCATTCAGCTTTATATTTGATATATGTTATAATATTTTTATAGGTTATGAATGAGAGTGGGATTTTGTTTAGAACCATAGTAAAGGAAGTTTTTGCCCAAATGTTGTATTTATAGTTGCTTGTTGGATATGTTTTTGACCTCTAGTGTATCTAATATACACGTTAGTTGTTATTTCTTGTGTCTAAAAATCGGTTATTAAAAGAACAGTAAATAACTTTACAGTATGTTTCTTATCAAAACAGTAATACAGACTCAAACACGCTAAACAATGCATAAATTGTACGTGCATACAATGCATGAAATGATAAATGTCATGCAAATCAACTCGAGTTGGCGATTTTTCAAAAGTGTGACATTGATAAATCCGCGATAACATCGTGTCATCCCGAGCCGCGCTGACCATCACTTGTGAGTATCCAGTGGAGTCACCACCCCCGCCCAAACACACGGGGCGGACACTCCTCCCCCCCCCCCGCCCTATGCAAATTAAGGGCCCAGCCTTAGATAGCCGGCCGCCCTAACAATGTGTATGCAAATTTTCAGACGCCAAAAGTGATATGATGATAAATAAAAACGAGTTGTAACGAGATATATACTGAGTTGTGAAACAAGCGTTCTCTTTCGGCTCTTTTTTTACGTTTGCAATTTTTTTTCTAAATGTTTTATTTTTTTTCGTTTAAAATTCAGTAAATTTTTAACAGGTGTTGCATTGAATAAACATAGAAGTTAATATATATAAAAAGAAAAAACAAAATAACTACATTTTGAAAACAGAAAATGGGAGTTTTATTGGAAATAATGATACCCATAGTTGCAGTGAAATCACTGAAAAGTGATCTATAATGAATGGAAAGGAACAAAATACTCGCCGTAGAAACTTGTGAGGGGTAAGGCTCTTGAATGGCAATTTGGGAGTCGCGGGTTGAAATCCCGGCGTGCACAAACAAATATATTTTAATTAATTTGTTATTTTTCACAATTGATTCAATAAAAACAATATACTGTGTATTTGCAGCACGTTCCAGAGTGGAAGAGTCTCTCAATATTGCCCTGGTAAAAGAACACTCTTCAGAATGTAAGCGTGATGAATAGCACGGTAATTCCCGACAAACCTCATCGCCATGTCCTTCCACTCCAAACTACCTTCAGACTCACAACATACCCTAATTGGGGATGCCATAGTCTCACAGGCTCCAGGCAGTTGGGATTCTCGTATGGTTTCACATATAAAAAAAATAATATATGCTCCAGAAAAAAAAAACATTTCGATGACGATTTTTTTAAACATACTAAATTAGTAGTTCACAGATCTAAGAAAATTGCATTGAGACTAATGTAAGAAACGGATATTTTCAGGAATAGAAGGGCTGCTCCGTCATGTAAATGTTGACTAATGTTTACATTAGAAGAACACAACAAATAATGTTGCATTAAAAATGATTATAATATTTAAATCAGCAGGAAGAAGAAACGATTAAAAATCAAACTTTCACCGTGAGAATAAACTTTCAAACAATAGATTCGAAGCGCCAAAGTAACAAAACAATACAACATATTATATTATTATATTTTACCTCCGCGTTCATTAATAAAGATTATGGCAGTGTTTATCTCCATAAAATTGCCGTTGGTAAATCCTCTCTTGACGAAGGTCGTTGTTTGTTGTTTGTATCGAGAAGCAAAAAATTACATCATCAGAGTTTTGTCAACGATGTAATGAAAAGCATTAAATAGGTGCATATGCGATGAGGAACGTTATAATTTTTTAGTTTATTTGTCATTTTTTCTTATTTGTATGATATTCTGAAGCATTTGTCTGCGTTCCTACCACGAGCATATTTAAGAAATATTTATTTTTTTGTAAAACTTTTATGGTAGGTGGTTGTGAGAAAATGCGTTTTAGAATAAAATCTAACTGAATAGAATAGCTATTTTTAACTCTATTTCCCTTTACATTCTTACAAAAAAGATACATTTAATACGAACAAAAAATGTTTGTGAAAATGAAATGAAAAAAATGACTGTTTTATTAACTTTTAGATATTTTTGTGCAGGATTAAAAATAGCAAATTTCACAACTCTGCACTCTATACAACGCGTGATTTGAGAGTTTCGTGGCCTAAAGTGTTATAGTGATTTATTTTTGGGGTATTATGCCGTAATTCGCTACCTCCTTCTTTAGCCAACGTTTTGGACAGCATTACAGCATTGCTGTCCGAAACATTGGTTAAAGAAGGAGGTAGCCAATAATAATAATAATAATAATAATAATTGGATAATTTGTATAGCGCCGTTTTTGTGAAAAATCACCTCAAGGGCGCTGTACAATTTATTTCCTAGGATCTACATTTGTTATTTAGACCAACTGTGCCAGCACGAGGTTCGTCATCCGTTCAGGCATGTGTCTGCCGCCAATATAGCGCTGACATGTATCTGCTGCCAATAAAGAGCGCTGACACAACATCCTCACATAGACAACAAACCTTGGCAGCACCGCTGTGACGCTCGACGAAGACAGAAGATGGAGACTCTGCTGCAAGAGTCCTAGGTAGCGAAGGAACTGTACCAGCTGCCGCAGGGAGAGAGACCACCCCGTCCACCAACTGTGCCAGCACGAGGCTCGTCATCCGTTCAGGCATGTGTCCGCCGCTAATATAGCGCTGACATGTGTCTGCTGCCAATAAAGAGCGCCGACACAATATCCTCACATAGATAACAGACCTTGGCAGCACCGCTGTGCAAAATCACCTCATCCTAGTTTACCTTAGTCTCTCCAGTCACCTCCCAGCCTTTCATGCCACCTAGTGCATCCTCTCGACCCTTTCAGACTCCTTCCTGGCTCCAATACATTCTTTCTATTGTCGTGATCCGACGATTTCACACCTCTGTCTCAGACCCTTAGGGCTCGCTTATCGCAGGCTATCATAAGCAAAATCTTGAACCAAAGTCAAAGTGAAGTTTATGAGTGTCATCTGTAACAAAATACATAAACAAAAACAGAAAATAAAAACAAAGACAAAAACTTTAAACAAAATATGGCTTATCTGTCCTCCATGCAGACATCCTCGGTTGAAAAGGTCCCGTAAATCCCAACACCACTTGACACTTGAGTCAGGTATAAAATCTTCGACTGCATTGAGAAATCTTCGTTCTAGCTTCACTTTTAAAAATTAATCGGTTTAAAATGCTATAATAATTGCAAATTCCGGCTAAACGGTAGAAGTTACGCACATTTCGTGAAATAAGAAGGTAAGCACTATATAAAACACGGATGCTGAACAATTTTCAGCGATCTCTTAGCAAGGGAAATCTTCTGAAAGGATCAAACAAACCGGAGCGGTTAAAACACGTCCGCAACGAACCATAACGCATATGTCTCATCATATACAAATATATTAGTTTATCGGTGTCAACAGCGTAACAGGATCAATGAATGTATCTGTAAATTAACACATTTAAATTATTTGCAATTAAATCTGTTAAAAAACTGCAATATTTATAATTCAATTTGTCTGCAAGCAAATTTAGTTTTTTTTTTATTTATTTATTTTTAATAAATGATGTGCACCCTAAACACTGACCAAACACCCCGAGCTTTCATTAAAACTAATGATACTCGGTCCGGTGTCCACGCTTTTTCCGTCGATGGTCCAACATTATTAATGATGCCGCCGATACAAACTGAAAAGGATATTTCGGACATATCTTCACTTTACTAAAAGCACTCGCGCAAACAAAATCCCCTGTAATCCGCTACAGCAGTAAATCAACACAGGCTTTTAGCATAAATTGTTTTTTGATACGCATTGTGAAATAAACGCATGAAATACAACATTCAATCATATCATTAGAATTACCTTTTTTGACATGCAGACTTTTTACATTGCCATGTAGGAAAATTAATTTAATAATTTTGCAAGTGACATTTTGGGCGATTATTTAAAAATTGAAAACACGATATACAAGAAAGCACTAAGTGCCAAAAAAAACGGAATACCCAGAAATGTTCTATGTGCCATCGTCAACAATCTAATACATTCCCAGATACCACAAAAAAATTTCAACATATACGCACGCCGAAGGACGGCTAATGCACACGCAAAATAGACACCATATACCATTAATTACATCTGTTATTTGTATTTACATGGCTGATAATGGAGGTGAAGCATCTTTTTATATTGATAAAATATATCGTAAAGCTTTTGAAATAATGTAAGGTTATAAAGTAAGAAAATAATAAACAGATGTTTTCATTTAATATTTTCGGTTTCTTCACTAAAAACAATGCTAAATACCCTGTATCTCAGATACAATTTTTATAAATTTAAAGTCGAAACTAAACTCCAAAATAGGAGTCAACGTTACTTAATAATATTCTCAACCAACACAAAACTTGTGATAAATGTACCACAATTAATATCACAATCCTTCAATGACTAATACACTACTATCTAAAAGTAAAATTATAAAAATAATCGCTGTAGTTAAATCTCACTTACGTCTCTCTTACCTCTTTCTAGTTTCAATGTCTTTGAACGATTGGAACATACATATTTACCATTAAAATTTGATCTTTATCATAATTAATGATGTATAAAGTGTACATTTACCAGCTTAGACTGCTTAACACGACGTTATATTGCACGTATAATTTACATTATTCCACGCTTGTCTATGAAATAAATTCAATTTAAAACATGCATAATTTATCATGTTAGAGCGAAAAAACATTTAAATATTTGACATATATTCCTGATTCCTGTATATGTTTATTTTCAAACATCGTGTTTCTTTGAAAGCATTGTTAATTATTAAGAATTTCTTATAATAATGATGGATTTATCCAATATGTCCTACCTTTGACGTCTTTGCCCAATCATCTGCGAGATATCTCAGCTCTCGTCCCAATTCACACCAGTCCACTTGGCCGGCCCGTTCGCACACACTTAGCCACTTGTGGTTTCCACTTTCAGCTGGAAAGAACATAAAATTATATTTCATAATATTGTTATGGATTTGTTAAAATAGGTTCATATAAGATTAGTTTACGCCATCATTTTAATAGTATAATTTAAATTTTGGATGGGGAAGAAAGATGGAATAGAAAAGTACACAGCCATTCAGATATGGTTACAAAAAAAACTAGTAATTTGAAGCAACGCCAACAGTCGTTTCTGAACGGTGTTCTCTGAAGGCGTCGTCCCACGGGTCAGTAAATAATCGACAAAAACTGAGTGCGGTATACCGAGAGCCCACCGATCCTTGTAGGTATTTGTATCGGGGCATGCAAATAGTGCAAACGGGTCAGGGGCGAGTGTAAGCGATGCGATGTACCTCCCGTATAAAGCTAATCATCATTTTTTCAAATAAAATTTATTATATTTAAAAATGATTTTATTTAACAATTTATTTAACAATTTATTATATAGGCACATTAATAATATCACAAAACCTCGTCATCGCTTGGTGAGAGTCTTTATTCGCAGTCATTCTTCATATGTTTACGCGCCATTAACTAAATTTCACCAAAAACGTGGTGTAAATATTATCCAGCACATAAGGTCAGAACAGTTAAAAACTTATTACCAGAGATGTGCAAAATGGGTACCCAAAACCATTTGAAATGCAAAATGGAAATGGGTAAAACTTTTCCATTTGAAAATGCAAAATGCAAAATGGTTTTTAGAAAAGCATTTCAAATGCAAAATGCAAAATACCTATTTTCAAAATGCATTGAAAATGCAAAATGATTTCTCAGGTCAAACAATTAAAATAATTATAGAATTTTTAAACAATTTTGTCATTTAATAATGGACATCAATGTAGAACAAACATATTACATGATGGTAAATCCAAAAACACCACGACTACAGATTATGAAACCACAAAAAAATTGCGCGGGACAAATGTTGCCAACGTAAAAACATATAAACTGCTATTGGGTTTATAAAAACAGTTTATTTTTAAACAAGTTCTGTCGTGTAATTATTATTACGTGTGACAGCTGTTTCGCCCTCTGAAGGCATTATCAAACTGTTACGCGTAAAAATAATTACACAGTAGAACTTGTTTAAAAATAAACTGTTTTTATAAACCCAATGAAATAAAGCACATCTCTGTGTTCAACAAACACATATAATTGAATATATAAAAAATAAAAATTAAAATGGAGTTCTACAAATTAAACTTGTTAACAATAAATAGAAACTGCTATCTAACATTTAATATTATAGCGTCATGGCCACATGTTCAGTATTTGAATCAGTATTTTTTGGAATGGTATCACTCAATTGCCAGAGCTCCTACCAGGGAGCAACTTGACAAATGTAAATTATCTCTCATAGCGAGGTTGAAAACCGACTGATATTTGGGGGTTATTAAAAAAGGATGAGTAGAGATAGTAGGAAGAATGTTGCAAAAAAGCATTTAAAATGGAAAATGCATTGAGAAAAGCATTTAAAATGCAAAATGCAAAATGGTTTTTAGAAAAGCATTTAAAATGCAAAATGGAAAATACCCATTTTGCATTTCCATTTGAAATAAAGCACATCTCTGCTTATTACGATGGCGTTTGTTTGGTTAAAATGGTCTTACACTGGGCTCGAGGCCGGCTTTACCACACCAACGTTGAACGGGTGTGTAAGAATCTAATTAGTAAGTTTTGTCAAATTTCAAAACATATTAATAATTTAAATTATCTGTTACAATAGTACCCGCGAGCCGATTTGACGATGATAAGATAATGACATCAGCGTAAAGGCGTAGTTCACTGAACTACAAAGCCACAAAATGTTTACGTGATATTTGCCGTGCGCAGAGACCATGCATTCATTGCGCAGCATTTCCCGATTCTTTAGAGCACTCGTATTATGTCGATTCTTTACCGACCCGAGTAATTTCCACTCTGTTTACGTTATGAACGTTTTGTTGTATGCTTCTAGATTTTATCGCAAGTATGTGTGATTTGTTGTAAGGAAATATTCGACTTAATTTTTTTTCGACCTCATTTTAACACGACAAAATCAAAATTGAAATAATCACCGGAATTCGTCAGCTTTGACTTAAAAGTTATTTTCTTGCTTCTTTGTAATAATGTGTGTGATAAGTGTGCGTGTCATTGTACGTTAATTCAATTAAAATAAATAATTGGCGTGATGGCAATGAACTTAAGATTTTGAGAAGTAAGCATGTGATGTATCATTTACATAATTATTACATTATTTATAATAGCGCGTGTTAGCGATAATTTCTTAATTTGCAAAAACAATGTTGATATAATTATTATTGCATGGCAACCAACGTTTGCTGCCTTTGTTCGAGATAAAAATAAAAACACAGCCTGACCGCATTCTGTTACAAAATGTAAAAAACGTCAATTACACATATCCGGCTGGCAGAAATTAAAAGGGTAAGAAGGGGTAACATTTTTAAAAGCAAACGATAATTGAACCCGTGACAATGGGCGGTGGGCGGCCGTCAGAAGTGTTAATGCCGCAAGGGCGATACCGAGAGCGCAGATAGACACAGGAGATAAACCTGCCTTAATTACACAGTGACAGGCATTCGCGCGCGAAAATTGCGCGCCATAAGCCGAACGAGAAGCGCACCTCCCGTCACTTCTCTGCTCCTGGTATCTCGTAACCAAACACAAAGGAGGCATGTGAACATTCAACGAAATTAAAGCTTAATTAAGACATACAAAAAGATCTCCAAAGAGATAATAATTATTAATATACCTTTCAATCAGAACAGATTGTGAAATTCGGAAATATGAATAATTAATTATACACCCTTTAAAAGAAGTGAAGCATAAAAAACAAGATGTCGTAATCTGATAAAAGCTTTTTAACCCTTTTTAAATACGGGTTGCGAAATCAGAAGGTTCTCTGATTGATCTTGTTTTTTGTCTGTCTGCTTTCTGCTGAATTCTAAAATTAATCACTTCTCTTGATGAAAACAAATGAAAACGAATGTTTAAAAATAGTGAAATATTAATAATAGATGAAATGTCTAGCAATTTATGAAAAATGTCGGGTTTGTTTATCCACGAACGTTCACTGTTGTAGAATTTGACATAAAGCCTCTAGTCGATATTAGTCGGTGGAGTGACACTGTACTGGTTGGGTATACGGAATCTAAATGTTCATTAATCCTATGCAAAATAACTAAATTGGCTTTCCGAAACAAAAAAACTCCTCGAAATTCGCCGGTGATTGCGATAAGCCTTCGTTGGTGCTAATGATATGCCAATCAAATGGATTTTGAATACGTAAATATGTACTTATTACTATCCACATTTCTTTAGTTTGCCAAATGTAAACAAGTCAAATAATGCTCAATTGTAGTTTAGGTTGGGTAATTAGTTGAATATCCATTCGAAAGCTTCAAATTAAATTAAATTTTAAAAAGTCGTTTTCTTTATTTTATTTTATTCGAGCGAATTTTGGCATATTATGGCAAGTTTGCAAAAACGTTTTGGGCGATCACTTGTCGTAATGTGCCAAATTTATAGAACCTAAACATATGCGATAAACGGCGAATATAAGTGGATTCATTGGCTTTAAATCGCAGTAACCAGTTCATTTGTCTCCATATTGATATTTTGAGGAATGATTGAATAAAATGGTATATATTTACAACCAATCGTTCGAGTGGTTAATAGGAATTCCAAATATTTTAGAATTTGGCGTCCTATAAAATGAAATAAAGAAAAATACTAACAACGTATTCGAAAGAACGCCAGTACGAACCAAACTGCCTGCAAGAAAAATGACATAAATCCGAAAAATACAGTTTTAATCTGCATTCAAGTCCAATTATACGTCGAAGGTATAATTACAATAAGTACTTTTATAGGTTTATATGTATTTCATCAGGTGAGGTCCCCTGTGATGTCCCCATGTGAGGTGGCCCCTGAGGATATGACTCACAAAAACGGCGCTATAAAAATTAGCCAATAAATAAATAAATAATATTAATATGGATAATACAAAAAAGATGTGTTAGATATTATATCATAAAGTATCAAGATACCTAGTTGAAAACAATTATTTCAAATAATTTTGTATAGTCCGATCTCTATAGAAATTAAACACAAAATTCATTGAAATATTAAAGCTTAATAAAAAATATTAACTCCGTGAAAGACGTGATACACTTGAAAATAATTTATTCACAGATCAATAGTTATCTACATACATAGTACACAGATAGATACATTTCAACAATTCTGTACAACATATTTACGGATTTGTAATCATGGACAAAAGAGATGTAAGAAGACGTTTACAGGTGGATAAGTACCAGATATAATCAATGGTTACCTAGACAGTATACAGACAAAAACAGTTCAGGTGCACAATAAAAGATAGGTAGATAAACCGAAATTATGTACACTGTATTTACCGATCTGTAGTTAAATTCCATCATACCAACCTACTCACACACAATACATAATAAACAGAATAGTTCGCAGGTAGATAGGTACCAGATATAAGCAATAGTTAACTATACAGTATACCGACAGATACAGTTTAGGTATACAGTAAAAGATATGTAGATAAACCGAAATTCTGTACAGCATCTGGTAGTTAAATTTCATCAGGCCAACCTACTCAAAATACAAACTCATGAACAGAAGAGACGTTCGCAGGTAGATAAGTACTAGATAGAAGCAGTAGTTATCTGTGTAGTTAGTATACAGACAGATTCAATTCAGATAGACAGTAAGAGATAGGTAGGAATGATCCCCATCAAAGGGAAACAGTACGTCCGCCATAATTAAACCAGGAGAGTCACAGAATTGTACCAGGGAAACAGGATTACGGAGAGATTGAGGCGCGGTCAGTTGAACGGTTGATAACGCTACGGTAGTTCGAATAACGGGCACATTGGATTTTATGATGCGGGACGAAGTGCGTGAGGAGGCTTTCATTCGCAGTCTTCAGAAAAATGATCAGCCAATAATATTAATGAAGCGAAATAAAATTAAGATATTATACTAATTCAGTTGAGATCAATGTTAAAACTTTTGCATGATGTAACGCACCAACAGTAATGTAAATTTTTTCACAAGTATGTTTATTGTAAATCGTTTGAAGTACTTACCTATGGAAGAAAAATTATTTTGAATCTCTTCATATAAATAATAAATGAAAAAATATTACGAAGTATTAAACTAAATTATTGAAATCTTAGAAATTGCAACTAGGTAAGTGAAAATTCTAAGCTCATAATTTCAAGTTGAAAATATTTGCATACAGCTAGGGGTCAGGGACTAGAAAAATCACCCCGTAAAAACATATTTTTTTACTATTAACTAAGATGTATATCTGTTTACTTTAAGATGTATATCTTAATTTTATTAATAGATGTACCTAAAAATGTGTTTTTTTGTTTGACTGAGGATTGCACTTTCCTCCCCAGGGACTGCCTCTTAACTGCTGTGAACTTTTAAAATGTCTTTAAAACTTAAAAAAATGTAATTTTGATTTGACTGAAGATTTAACCTTCGTCTCCAGGAACTGGAGTCATCCTGTATTGTTTTTAATGATGAAGTCCCTGAAAACCCTCTGCCCGAAGCCTAGTTCGCCTCAGAACAGGATCTCCAAGTAGAGAAGACTAAGAAAATTTATTCTACATCTGTTTTTATTTGTATTTTTATTTATATATAAGAAATAATTATAGAAAAAAAAACCTCGCTAACAACTGAGCCAAATCGCGATAGGGTAGGAACGACATTAATTTCGTATATTAACTGCTGTAATAACATATGTCTATGAAATGCGTATATGTCCGCAAGTATATGGCGTGATTGCCACCAAAGGATAAAAAATGCATTGTCATCGACAACGAGTCTATCTGACGAGTCTCAGCGCGATCAGATGTTGGAAAATGGGTTAATTTCCACAAGATTCATTCATTACCGAAAACAAAATTGAAATTCTAATAGACGTAGATATTTGATAAAAATGTGTAACACATAATTTTTTTCTTTTATTATGATGAAAATTTTGCAAAAGAAGACATGCGAAACTAAATATTAATTAAGGTACCTACTTATGAACTTTAATTGAATTATTTTTTATTAATTTATTTATTTACGCCTTCATAAATATATATTATGAAGCTTTGTGGGGAAAAAAATTGTTTCTGTACCTAATTACGCTTTCATAGGTACCGACAAAAGATGAATTTACGCATCTCTGTGATTAACAGGACCATTAAAAAATAAATCGCCTGACATTCAACAGGAAATATGTGATGCACAAGGCTATTATCATTATTTTCATTTTAATAAAAAGTCACATACATAACTACCCCTTTCAGTTTATCCGCAAATCATTTCTGTCCGTTCATACATATAATAATTGCTAAGGGTAGATAGGCAGGGTAAGCAGCATTCAGTAGTGCATATTGTCCGGCAATTTTAAACGGTAATTATGACATAATTGCGTCCAGCTCAAAACAAAGGGACTTCGAATTTTTCTATTTCAGCGTAATGGCACGTGGGGCGGAAAGGCTGAAAGGCCGTGGGCGGAAGCTGGCAGGACCTACCCGAGTAGCAGGAAAGGCTCCATGTTGGACCAGCCACTAACCGGAAGAGGGTGATATTAGCTACGATGGACTAATTTAATCCTCTAGTCTCTGTGATGGGTGGACCAAGGAATTCAATGCAGAGAATACAATATTGTTCAATTGAATAAACAGAACTACACTAAAATTGCTAACTATGTAACTAGGAGGCTTCCACTCATAATATGATTGTATGCAAAACTAAATGAGCGCCTTAGGAATAAATTCATAGAAATACTTAAATAAAATACTTTTTGTTTTAAAACCACGAGTTTTTAATAATTTTTAGAACTGACCGGTTTCGCTTTACTCAAGCATCTTCAGGGTACAAATTATTACTAGACAACAAGTACAAAGTGTGAGCTTATATAGAAAAAAATTGAGGGAGATAACATGAAATAAATATAACAAAAATTATCTTTCTAATTATCTTTCGGTTTTTCCCATGTCTTCTGTACCTACTTGTGTAAATGTATTGTATGATTTCTCTGTGTTTGTTATATTTATATCATGTTGTCTCCCTCAATTTTTAAATATATAAGCTCACACTTTCTACTTGTTGTCTAGTAATAATTTGTACCCTGAAGATGCTTGAGTAAAGCAAAAATAGTCGGTTCTAAAAATTATTGAAAACTCGTGGTCATAAAACAAAAAATATTTTATTTTTTTATTGAATATTTCAAACCACAAAGTGATTGCTTTCTACAATAATGAAAACCTTAAATTATAAGCTTATGATGTAAATCATGTTAAGAGCTGAAATTCTGTAATTTTTCAAAACATGAAAAACAAAAACATGTCATGAAAAACCATTCAAATTTTGCGCCGCTTTCTCACTGATGTCCGCTGACTGTATGTAGCCAATGGAACTGTTTTTAGACTGCAACGTCATTTCCATCATGGCTTGTGGAACTTTGAAAAGTTTATAATACTGTTAAGATGGACGGAGAAAAATCAATCACGTTAAAAAGTGATAGCAAGTTCCTGACAAAATATTTGTCATTCAGAATATATCGAGAACACGTGTTCTCCTAATAGATATCATAACGGAATGCGACAATTTCAGTATGCAATATCAATATCAAAATTTGTATGAACACGAGTTCCGCCATCCATCTAAAACATTCGCTTTCAACTGATATTTTGTTAGAAACTCTGTCTGCCTATATATGACTCTATCGGCCTGCGGTCCTGTTTTTAACTGGAAAAAAAATGATCAGATGTTTAACAAATTAACCGTATTTTACATCGATTAGCTTTCTCCGTGCACAATAAATGTTTTTGTTACATTTCACGAGTAATATTTTATGTAATATATATTTTTGCATTTTCAATATTTTAAAATTTTATTATGTTATCTTATTAGATGTACAGTCACAAGGAGAAAATCCATGATTGGTTTTAATTTGGCTAAACTACACATCTACAAACTGATAAAATATAAATGTAATATGAATAATGTATAGAATATTTTCTGGAATGTTTTATGAATATTAATTCTATCGTCGTCTTTAATACAATTTGTTTCCCTTGGCACGTTAATGTAATCCCCTGAACTCAACCCTTTATTCTGTCCACAAAGAAAAAATATGCAACCGCTCTTCTGACGCTGAAAGTTATTAATTACGTATTTAATTCGCGGGAAAAATCATTTTCACAGGCGGGTGGGCCCAAGCTACCCCCACCCCACTCCTGTAACTCTCTTTATACTAGACTAGTTGAACACAGACTAGATAATATATAAGAATATATAAGAATATAGTACACTAGATGAATAGACTAATATAGATTAGTGAACACAGATAGTTAAAATTATACTAGTGGGTAGATAAAAAATGACTTATTATTATTATTATTTATCGGATGATTTGTATAGCGCCGCTTTTGTGAGATATCACCTCAGGGGCACTTTAGATATAAAAACCCCAGTATGACCTGTGTAAATTTAATGATTGGCATCCTTGGAGATTTTAATGCTTTAAAAGTAATGGCTACATTATTCAGACGTTATCTAGTCTGAGAACAGTTAGCAGAACTCGCGCCCAAAAAGTACGTTTCTAATTTTCACAATTTTTTTTTTTACACTAACCCATGACATATTTTGGTTTGCTGTGTGGGGGGTCGTTTTAAGGAAGGAAGGAAGAAGAGAAAGTTGTGGGAAGGTAAAACAAGGGAGAAGCTGGATTGGGGAGACCCTTTGATTTGTCCAACTGGTAAATTTGTGGGTGTTTCCCATTTTCTAATATTGCAATATTACTTTAAAGTTGTTATTCATGGAGAAAAATAAGTTAATTTATAATCAATTCAAATTATTAGTAATCCAGTTAAAACTCTTAGAAAATTCCTAATATTTCGGAACACGTTTTCATTCGCCTGCATTTGCCCTGATGATATAAAGTAACGAAATGCAAAAGTATTTGGATTTTCATGAACACATCGTGATAATATATTCGTATTTTACTAAAACGTTTTTCAAGAAACCTATAAATTCATTCGTTAAGGGCCTGTAAATATCCCGCTTTTAACTGGATTAAAAATAATTCAAAGAGATTCTTAATAAATTAGTAATATTTTTTTGTTTGTTTATTATATAAGTACATTTTTGTTTATTTGTTATAATATATGATCAAATATTTCAAGACCCCTCTTCCATAGAAGCATTAGCTTGTGGCTGGAAGAGGAGTGTACATTGTTTTATTACAGTAAGTAAGTAATTAAAAATAAAATGATTTTAAATATTGAAGGCAATATTAGTGATTTCTAAACGAAAATCTGAAACAGAAAAATCAGAAAAGGAAACGGTCACATCTGGGACCAGATGTGACCGTTTCCTTTTCTGATTTTTCTGTTTCAGATTTTCGTTTAGAAATCACTAATATTGTCTTCAATATTTAAATATTACAATTTGAGGTTTTACTCAATAAAGTCATTCCGAAAAATAAATAAAATGATTTTAAACTTATTTGAAGAATGGAACGTTACTTAAGGAAACTAATTTATATGAGTTATTCTTACGATTAATTCAATTGGAAACATTTTTATTTTTTGTAAGTTTGTCTTTAAAATATTTTTTCACAGTGTTTATTATTTGGATGTTATCATTAATGTTTCTAATTTCTTCAGGTAGTCGATTGAAAAAAATTCTTGCCCGGTAAGTGTAATAATTTTGTGCAAAGGAAGTGTTTAATTTTGGGCATGGAAAAATATATTTAAGTCGAGTACGGTTTTTAGTTAGAAATTGATACATGTCTTTTTCTTTTATGATTTGAATTAATGCATTTTTAGTATAAAGATCTTTAAATGAAGGCACTTGAAATTCTTCGAATAATCGATCCGTTGGGTAATCGGAAGGTTTTCTTAATATTATTTTAATTATTAACCTTTGTACCACTTCTATTGGAGTAAGGTAAGTTTTGTATGTGGATTCCCAACTAATGATACCATATTGTAGAATTGATTTATTTATTCTATGTCTTTTTAAGGCATTAAAATAAAATAGTCTTCCAATTAATTTAAAGTAGGTAAGTGTCTCGAACTTTACTAATATTAACTAAAGTGTTAATCAAAACATGGCAATATTAAAGCCTTAAAACGTTATGGTAACGACACTGAATTAATAAAGCCATTTATGAAAAAGAAACCATGCACATGTAAAAATATTTAACCCTTTAATTTAACCACCCACTCAGAGTAAAATACTTAACCCTTTGGTTGCTGGGATGGGGTTAACCTCACCCCATTGCTGTTACGTAATATTCTCACTGGGTATGATTAACCCACAGCATAAATTGCGTATTAGTCAAGATCAAATGCATACACTGCATAAGTAAGTTGCAGTTGTCAACAGAAATCTAGATTTATTGCAGGTTGTTGGTAATTAAGAGGTCTGGTCGAATTGGCTAGTGAAGAACACCAAATTTCATTTCCGACTTGTTTGTGTTTGTAATATTTATTACGTAACATGAAAGAAATAGCGAAAATTTAATATTTATTAAAAGCTAGATAGTTTTCACTGACCGGTTAGTGGCCGATTGGAGAAATGCGTCGGGCTCCCACCCAGGCGTCGCGGATTCAGTCTTACTGTGATACCCGCACACAAACATTATAAAAAAATACAGTAGTTAACCTACAAAATCAATCCAGGTACCATCCAATTAGGATTTGGCTTAAATGATAGCGTGGTTCACTCATTTAAGTCAGTTTCTGGGAGGAAGGTTCAATCCTCTGTCAAATCAAAAAACTGTTATAGTTATAAAAAAATGTTTTATTCGGTTCAATTTTGCGAATGAAAATTTCACCCATATCATCCATTAGCAGTGATCAATCTCAAAATCAAAGGATTTAAGAATATGAAATATTCGGTTATAGAACCGCCCAATTTTAATATGATTCGTATTTTAACCCTTTATGCACAAGGAGTCTCCCCAGGCACGCGCAGCTTAACCCTTAACGTTCGCCCCCGGCCACCCAAATTAACTACTGACCGAAGTTGAAATAGTACACGCCATAATACCATGTTCATTCGTTTTATTTGGTATTACAAATAAAAAACAAATTTTATAAAATACGTATTTTTATTTATTTTTGGAATAACTTAATGAGTAAAACCTCAAATTGTAATATTTAATCATTGAAGAAAATGTTTGCAAATATCAAATTAAAAAAAAAAACAGTTTAGATAAAGATTAGATCGCATCTGAACCCAGGACCTCAGCATTGCCGAGGCTTTGCTCAGTCACTGAGTTAATTTGACGCTATCCCACTTCAGTCACAGTTTAACTATATCATCTTAAACTAAGAACTACCAACATCATCTTCATTTTTCTTAACGCATATTTTTATTGGCTGCTATTTTTTTAGGTATTCGCCGAATTTATATTTAATTTTTGCATTTTTAATCACTGTTTGAAGAGAAAATTTTAATTTTAATTTTATTTATTGAATAGAATTTTTCATTATTAATAATTCGTCTACAATAATTGCAAAATCAATTAAACTAAAATAACCAACTTTGTTTACATCAGTACTTAATAAAAAAATATCAAACCATTTATGAAAATTAAGACGTAAGAATAAACCATGGACCTAAAAGCCCTAGACGGAGCAATTCAAGAACAATTTGAGACCGCGGGGTGAAGGGGAAAGATGTATAAAAATGCCAAGACTTCCTAATCTTTTTAATGACATATCTCATTCCTTATCTAATCAAATAATAAGCACATAATAAATAAATGATAAGCACAGACAAATAAATGCCCATAGACAAAATACGAGTAATTAATGTTAACAAAATAATTATTTAGCAAAAACTTTTACAAAAATTAAAGGAACAATATCAAGGAGCAACCAAGTTAAAAAGTTAAGTTAGTTATAAAATATATGTTTTGCCATTAATAATACTTAATTGACTGTTATTTTTTTTCTGATCAATACAATTTCAAATATATCTAATTATAATCCGTGTTGAAAAAACGTGTTGCCAAAAATTGGAACAATTTACTATGATTTAAAATTATTTATTCCACGTACTTTCAGGATTTTCGGTGCAGGGATGATCAATCTTACGAGTAACCCCTTCACAGCGCGGGCAGATTCGTAGGGGATTATATTTCACACAATATGGCTACTTAATATTCTGAGCAATTTGTCATCACGAAAATGAAAACACTGCTCAAAGGAAAGATTAAAGCGAATCATCGGCTTCGGTGGAAATCGAAAATGAAATTTGGTGATTATTTGATTACACACCATTGGTAAATCTTATGCTATTTTACCTGATGTTTTAATATGCCTCTTTTGAAATACAAATCTGTACTAATTAAACAGTTTTTCGTTTTTTCTTCATTTCTTCCAATAACTTTGTACTTTTTTAATATGTATAATTTTTCTGTCTTCTTTCTATATTGTACTATGACTGTAAATAACTATTATGTATGTAAAATGTTCCTGTGTCGTTAATCCTAAATAAATAAATTATGTTAATTTTTCATTCCAAAAATTCCAATGTGTCCAAAATAGTATAAAACATTTTTTTTAAATACATCTTCCAATCCAAAAATCACGAAATATCTGAATTCTCGACATTACAGCTCCAATGAAGTAAAGAGATATTTTGATATAATTAATATAAGAGATATAATTCTCAAGATTTGAATAAATCATCAAATTTCAAAGTTAATTTTCAAGTTCTGTTATTTTTTCAGTTCTGTGAAGCAACTGGCCTATAATGATAAAATAACAGAACTTTAATATGACTTTCACAAAACGTGCAAATTAACTGTGAAATTTTGTGATTCGTTTAAATTCGGTGAAACAACCCGTTCTTAATAAAAACTCATTTTAGTCATAAATAATTCGTGTGAAAATATTAGGACAGCATAATTTTTTTTTTAAATACTGGTACAATGTTAAGTAAAGAGAATTTTGATTTTATGTGCAAATCAAGATGGTTAGTATGAAACCTTTTTTAATCTGGACATGTAGAAACGTATATACTATGTTTTAGTTCCTACAACTTCTTAGGACGGGTTAAGCCGAAGTTCAACATAATGATTTTAAACAAAACAGGAGTAATAAGTTAGCAGAGCCTGAATTCTCCGTAATACCAGTAATTACCACCGACTCATACGAAAGCCGGTAGATTAATTACATTTATCCTCCCCGGGGAATCGAACCAGTGACTGGAAGGGTTGTAGGCTGTCTCCGCACCCTTGATCCGCCGAACCTCCCACTCCCACCTCCCACAGCCCCGCTGATGGGGCGAGGGCTGTGGACATTGCATCGTGAGATGTATCTAGTAAATTCATTAAAGTACCTAGTCAGATTATAGCTAGATTAGATCTTTGATAAGATTGTGTAATTGAAGTGAATTGTAGAAAAGAAAAATTTCACGAAACCAACGAAATTAAGGCTAGCGCAAGAGGAATCACTAACTCTTATCAAAATACTTTTTAACATACTTTCACCGTCTGACCTAAAATGTAGTTTTTGAAGCCTGTTTTCACAGTAGAATATCGTCGTTTAGCTTCATGAAAACTATTTGAAATGTAAATAATTTCATTCTCTTTTTTAAACGGGTGACGTCACATTAGTTGTTGTCATTTATTGTTACATCCGGATATATTTTAGTCAATATATAAGTCAATATATTTTTACTATGCGTTCTCTAATATCATGTCTACGAATCTTGAAAAATTCAACTTGCTTGGAATTTAAATGAATATTCAATCTATTGTATCTGGCCTATTTACTATGTTAGGCCCTTTTAGAAGCAAATCAAAGATATTATATTACATTAATATTGTATACTGTAGGCCCTTGTGGGTGGAGGATTAAACCAGTATTTAAAAAATATATATAGAAAGGCAAACATTTTCCATTTAGGAACAACCAGACAAAATTTGAAAATCTCCTAAGATCATCACAGTAATCAGAAAACGTTGCTTGTTTGTTGATGGAGATCTATTTTAACCAGCCGGAGAATTGAAGTAATGACGTCTGGGTGGAAACCAGATTCAATTTCAACTCAGCTACTGACCGAAGGAGGAAGGAAACACAACGGTATGCAAACCATTGAACATACAAATTGAAAACCTTGGGATATAAACCCCAAGCGTTCACGTGATTCGGTTGTTCGTCTATGGGTCAATGCAACGGTTCTTGTTAAATATTTATTTTTTCGATTGCCTGTCTATGGGTCAATTTAACGGTTCTTGTTAAGTATTTATTTTTTCGGTTGTTTGTTTATGGGCCATTGCACCATCTCTTGTTAAATATTTAAAAAACACTAATTTAATGTAAAAAGTAAAGTACATAGAAACAGAAATCCACAAAATTCGTTCACAAAAACTGCAGATTTTGTCAATTTTTATGGTTGAATGGTAAGGTTTTCGACTAGCAATCTGGAGGTCGCGAGCTCAAATCCCTTCGTAAATTTTATTCGGTTAATTTGTGTTATTTCACAATTAATTCATTTAAAAATAAAGTTTTGTATACTTGCGACACGTACCAGAATGGAAGATACTCTCGGTATAGTCCTGGTGTTAGACCACCATGGTACTTCTCCTTCCTCTCCCCCATCTTCTTCCCCTCCCCAGCATTTTCAGCCTAACAGCATACCCAAATTGTGAATGCCATAGTCTCCCAGGCCCCAGACGGTTGAGAGCAGTTGGGACTCTTGTGCTGTATTCACATTAAAAAAATAATTAATTTGCTAAACCTGTTCAGTGCGTAAAAGTTGAATCTATGATGTAATTTTTTTTAAATAATAATAAAAAAACATCTGCAGAACCATGGCATTCGGTTTAAATGCTATCCTGGAAAATGGTCCATTAGGGACATTTGAGGTTTTTATTCCATGATCTTCAAATGATATTTTTTCCATATTAACCTCACACTGAGAAAAATATTTCCCTCATGTCATCTTTTGGGATGCTGTGTGGAGGGTCTTTTTTTAAGGAAGGGAAGGAGAACAAGGTCTGGGAAGATAAAAGGTATGAGGGTTGGGTAATAATCTACGGATCAGTATATCCAGGAGTGAGGATAATAATTTCCCTCAAGGCCTATGTCATCTTTGGGGATGCTGTGCGATGATTATTTGAAAAAGAGGACGATATGAAGTTCTTGGAAGGAAAAAAAGTATGAAGGGTTGGTAGGAATCTAAAAATCAGTGTGTCCAGAAGTTTTGTATAAATATATCCCTCCTTCCACAGGGCAAGGCGATGGGTTGAAAGAACAGTTGAAGAGTTCAAAGGGTCTCCCAGAACTAGCCTCTACTGATTTGGCGCGCCAAGCGGTATCCTGAACACACCTTCCCCGATGATCCCGGGCACCCCTGCTAAATTACCAAACGTAGCGAACTACTTGGGGTGACCTATGGCAGAGGTGTTGGTCGTGCAAAAATGGTTCCCGGAGCGGCGGTACCCAAACCAACCGAATTGAATTAAATTTTTGTTGTTATGTTTCAACTGTGTTAAAATGTGAGTCACTCATTTCCAGGCAATTATGCGACGCTACACGAAGAGGTTTACAAGATCTTCATCCACGAAGAAAACAAATTCAAGGCTCCACCATGAGATGGTACCACAATACAAGTGTTGCATCTCCGGGGTTTTCTCACAAACTGTCTGATTAAATAAAACTCCGGCTGCAACAAAATACTTGGAACTGTATTGTGATAGATTGACAATGTCTCTGATATCTTATTTAGGAGGCCATTGGAATAATCTGGACCCCGACCTTGAAATTCTCACGTTATTCATTATCATATGTTTAAGTCACGACAGCTGGCGTCATCTATGGGTAACCTAATAGACTAATCTAGTGCTATCAATGGGTGGACTCATACACTAATGTCAAAGATATTACACATTGAAAGAAAAAAATATTTTTTTGTTCTGAAGAATGAATCCTTACCGCCCTTAAGGTCAGTTTCCATAGCATATTTAATTTCTTGCTTAGCAATTTCAAAGCTATGTACGTTTCGGAACGTGTATTAAATTGCACACGGAACACCGTAAACAGTTTTCTGACTCTCCCGCAAGTCCGCTATAGCGCGTGCATTATTGAGCACCGTGCATTAGATGATTATGCTTGCGTTACCTCAGTTAGATAATATGCTAATAATTGCATCCACTATTCGCTAAGTACACTAATACCAGCCGAAGTGCACAGCATTAATTATGAGCAAACCGACGCTTGATTAAACAATTAAATATTGGTATCGAGATCTGTACAAACAAGCATTACATAACCATAACCAACCAGCGGTATTGCTGACTGATGGGTGATTAGGGCCGCGTAATGTGTGGAAAATCGTTTTGTCATAAAGAGGCATGCTGCATGGTAAACTATTAGACAGAAAGAAACAGATATTCAAAATCTTGTAGTTGAAAAGGCGTAACCAATGTCAGACAAAATCTGAATAGACAGGTGCTTCTCAGGTTTTCTCTTCTACTTCGCCAAACAATATTCTCCAAATAGGGATGCATCTACGTCAGAGTTTCTCAAAGTTATATATACGGACTCCCAGGGGTCGATTTAAACATTCTGGGAGTTCATGTAAGCTAAGAAAAAATCTGGGGGGTACTAGATTTACATGGTGGTACATGTGATTGGACACTATGTGCGCATAATATTAATAATGGGCATATATATTACTTATAAAATTACTCATAAAATTGTTTATTGAGGTTTATAAATAGAGTCTTCATTTTTTTTGCAGAATTAATATGTACTTCACACAGAATTTACAACTAGGTTTGATGATATTTTGACTTGGGAAATGGAACGATTAATCGGATATCAGCTGCCAAGAAGAGTTGACCAGAAAGGGGTATCTGCAATTTTATCTTCAGAAGAAATAGGTACCTGTTGCTAATCCTGCATTACGGACTTTTTTTCTTTTTATGTAACATCTCACAAAAGTGTCATGTGGGTCTCGAACAGAACCAGATTATATGAAGGAGGAAAACCAGACTATTGCCGGAAAGCGTTTCTATCTCTAAACCTCGTGGAAAGGGGTTTTAGGGCCGTAGCCAATCTTTTCCCGAAAAATTAATGAACAATACATTAATTTGCGTTAATAGGGTTTACAAAATTCAAAATTCGGCAGACAGGGGGTCAATGAAAGAAAATCGGTAAGTGGTCCATGGGGCAAAAAAGTTTGGGAACCTCTTATCCATAAAAGCATCGGTCAGTACCTTTTTAAAAAGAGTGACAACTTATGAGCATAATTTGCATCTGTGTAATTCTTATCATCTTTCACTACTGATGCTTTCTAGGGGTAAAGACTATTCTAGTGTCCAGTCCTATCCTTTGCTTTGTGCTTCTGCTTGTTACCGACATGGCTGGTTAATTTTTTTTGTATATCCCTACTTCTCGCAAGGGTCTTTTCTAGACAACGGATAATTTTAACACCGCCTTTCATTAAAAAGGCATTATTTCAGCATTCCCAACTACGAAATAAGTGATGGAAATATTATACTTGTGCATATGTGGAGTTATTTTAAAAATAAAAAAAACTTTAAAAAAATCTGTTTCTTGTGATTCTTCACATTGATAACAGGCTCATGTGGAAAGTCATTACCTTATTTGCAAGCCTGTCTGAATGATATAATTATATTTATTCATATTTTCAGTTTGTGAGGCGGGTATGGGTACCACCGCCTAGGAAACCGTTTATTGGATAACCAGCACCTCTACCATACGGGGATTATGCAGGAGTGTTCGGATTCTCCCCACCTACTGAATGAGACACTATTTAAGGGAGATCTTTTGACCTCTCCCACAGAATTATATCGACCCATTGTCTTGCACCACAGTGCGAGAAACGGATTCTCACGTACGTCACACCTGGACACACTGACCTCTAAATTCCTACCCTCCCCTTATACCTGTTTCATTCTAAGACCTCCACACATTTAATTCCTTAAATGGACCCCTCACACAACATCCCCAAAGATTTCATTGGGTATGAAGGAAATCGTTTTTTTTAAATAATATAATTCAGAAGTGCTTGTTAAAATTCAACTTGAATATCATAATTAATTATGCTAACGATATTTAAGCTAACAGTTTATCACACATCCTGAATCTTAGGTTTTTGGCTTTAGATACATTTTGATTTTATTTTTATATTCGTTATGATAATTTCTATGAGGAAAATTAAAATTTATTTTAGATCGAAAATTCCAAAGTCAATGCTTATTAAAAATCAGCCTTAATTTCAAAACGTGCTAACGATATTAAAGCCTTTATGCAGTTTTCTAACTTTTGCAGAATATTAGGGTTTTGAAGATACACTTTGATTCGCAGGTACAAGTATATGATCCTGGTAGTTCCATTTTAACCTCACTTTGCGAAGAAATAGGTAGAAGTTACAACGGATAATATTGAGATGCCAATAATATAACTCTTGGTAGATAATAATATTCAGATTATATGAGAAACTCAACTTATGTTTATACAAAATAAGGTAATTTGCATTTACCAATATCAAGAATAATTATTTACCGACAGAACGCGGCGGTAAGGTAACCGTTTGATGGTGCAGGTAACAGGTAAGGGAAATAATTGTGTCAACAATAAACACTGTGTGTTTGCCCCCGTCAGACGACGCAGGCTGAATAACACATGAATCCCACATTACATTACCATGCGATGTCAGTTTGCTTTTAATAATTTGATATCAAATGATCCTTTACGAATACGAGATGAGCTTTTGAGCTTTATCATCTCCCCTCTCCCAAAATGAGCAAGAAGTCAAAACACTCAATTTGAATATGGGTACGCTCTGCCCCCGTGAGAATTTTGTTTTTTGCGTTTTATATTTTTTGCCAGCATTATCATAAAATGCCCAAATGAACATCTCCCCTCGAAAGGTTTTTTTTTTGTATTTTATAATTTTTACAAATTATTTTTTCGGTGAGAAGCAAAATTTTTCATATTTTTTTGTTGCAGGTGTGGTTGGTATTATGTCAATAACGTCAATCTTTTTTGTCCTTGTATAATTGATGAGCATGTCACAGTGGGAACAATTTGGTTAAAAATAATTTAACCCTTCGAGAAGTTTAGAATTAAGTAATGAAACATAACTATGTCTAGATCAGCGGTCCCTAAACTGAAGGTAATTACCCCCCCCCCCAGTAAAACAGAATTATAAATAATATTTGTAAAATTTCTTAAGTAATATTTTTTTATGGAATTATCAAACATACTTATTTCGGTTGTCTGTGCTGTTCTTTGTTAGCCCTGCGTGAAATCTAGTTCAAAAGTTTGCTTTGCATTTAAGTGTAATTTTTGAAATTGGAATCAATTGAAAAAAATCCAGACAAACGACAATGTACCTACCTATAGTATTTAATCATTTTTAAATTAGAAATGATTTGTTACGAATCAAGAATTCATATTAAACCGTAAATTTTCACGGTTCTACGCTAGCAAATAATATAATTAATTAATCGAATTCGATTTTTTGTTTGCTTATTATTGCTGGTCAAAATAAACAGCTTATTTCGTATTCCGAACTCAAACAAGATTACCACTAATATTCTCATTCCCAGTAGAATAAACTGAGAAAAGTGGTCCTTCGAGCCGGATATATAAAAGCCAACATTGATTGATCACTCCGCAGTGACCGGTTCTCTATCAATTCCCTAATCGACAATAAACCTTACTCACTTCCCGCAGAGCATATTCCTCTTCCCGTGTCATTTTATTTTATCAGGGAAAATATGATATATCGACGGAAAAATACATTATTTACGTATGAATTGTTTATCTTTACAGAAAGTTTTCCATTTTCTTCTTGTATGGTACGGTTTTTTTAGAGTTTTCGGAGAGATTCGATTCAGAAATTTAGTTGAAAAAAGCATTCAATTAACTAAATATTTACTACCAGAATAATACCTAAGTTATTTTTCTCAAAATAAGTACTTTATTGAATGTGTTCAGGGTTTGTTTAGTAACAACAATGAGAAAAATGTTTATCATCAGTCAAATCACTTTTACAATAATTTGGTTTTATTGATCCTATAACTTTTTTATTATTATTTTGATTTAAATCTGATCTTAGTTAATGCCAAAAAAGACTTTATATATCCTTCTCAATAAATAAATTTAATACTCACTCAAACATTGAAATAATTATAAACAGTAAAAAATATCTGTAATAGCTCATTTACCATATTAAAACAAATCGAAATAAAGTACGTCGGTGTAATTATAAAACAACGTATGAAATGGAACCAATACATATGTGAAATGTATTTGTATATAATAAATGTAGCGGATCTGTTTAACTGCAAAGAAGCTAGGTATAAGGATGCTATACTATCATATCATCTAAATCATTACTAATATAACGTAAGCAAGTAATTATACTTGTTGTAGTCTAATCATTGTCTATGTACTTATATCTCCTAGAGCTTTTATGAATTTTATACTTTCTGTCGTCATTTTGTGATCAAATGCCACAGTTTATTGTTATTCTGTGACATGTAATTATTGTGTATGGTATATTTCTACCGTTGATATTAAATAAATATTTATTAAATCGCTCGTCCAGTGATTAATTCAGTACGGGATTATTAGATGGTATTGATATCGAAGGTGCGTATGAAAAATAAAAAGCCCCGTAAAGGTGGAATAGAGACTAATTATGGAGTTTTTTTTAAACCTTCATTTATTCCCTTCACCAACATTGTTTCAAATTTTCTCATTTCCAAAAATTGAAGACATCTTTAAAAAGACACAATAATACCAATATTCCAATATAATTAATTCAATGGAACAATTAAAAATTAATTCATCGTTAAAACATAAATATAACATCCAAATTCCTCTATTTTCTAGACAAAAAATGCTTAATAATTATATATACAAAGGGGTATAATATTTTTATAGTCTTTCTGAAGAAGTCAAAAATTAACAGAATTGGAAATTGAAAATCAAGACTATGTGAAATTATTTTTTAACACTCTTAACATCATTAACAAAATGCAGTTACATTATTTCGAACCATATTTATAATTTTTAGTGTTACCATATCATATAATATTATACACCCGGCATATAAATACTGAAAAATATATATTTCATTATTAATTATTATCCCATTTATTATGTATTATTCTAACAATATTAAAGACAAAATAAATATAAATTAATGAACCATTTAACTTCATTTGTATTATAAATAAAACAAAGTCAAAGAAAATTTTTAACTTAAAACGATATGTCTCCAAAACGTCCAAGTCTACAACCCTTATCACGTTGAATCAAATTACTGTTCAATCCTCTTGTAAAATAACAAATCGAATCTAAAATTCCAACGAAAAGCGTTTAGCAAAACTTCAAGTCATCCGGTAAAAAGTTAACGTAGCGAACTGTTAAAAACACATTCAGAAAGCTTAAAGTGGGTTCAACTCCACCCTCAAAGCTCTCCGCCTTTACGCGCCTACAAAAGCTCCCAGATGAATTGTGTAAACTTCCTTCTACCCCAAACTGACCGAAGGGAGAATCTTCTCCAATTTATCCGGCTGAACGGTTCATTAGGTTCATGCTTTGGCAGTTAATAGTTGCGATAAATTGAATTTGAATCGTCTTAATGGATGCACTATGCATCCATCAGATCATTTATGGGATTATGATGTGCATGTCTATCTAAGTACTGATGGTGGGTAAATTCTGTTTACAGTACCTCGTCACTTGGCCCGTGATAATCAAATATTAACGTGCCCTCATCCAATACCTACATGCGATCAACATTAGTACCGACCTAGTAAAATTATCTTTCGTCTTAGAGTTACTTGTAAAATAATATCGAAGCATAATTACATATTACAGAAACTGCATGATTTAGCAAAGTGAATAATAACATCGTTTTATCCCCAGAAAAAAGGGTAAGTAAAAAGTATTTATTAAGTAACTAACTAACTAACAATCACGCCGTTTCTCTACAGGAGTAGGCAGAGAGGACGGACCGCCAACTCAGTCTTGGCAAACACTCCTTGCCTCATTCACATTCATGCATCGTCTCATACATACTCTTCTATTATTTTGTATCTGATTCACTAGGTCGTGCCATGTCTTCATTGGGCGTCCCCGACTTCCGCTACCATTCATATATTCATCATATATTCTCCTTACACGCCTTTCTTCGCTCATTTGCTCTACATGCTCAAACTTTTAGCGCCCCTTTTTTGATCTTACATCAGCCTTGCACTTTTTGCTCGTCTCCACATTTCTCACACGATCACACATGGTTTTACCACACATACGCCTCAGGGATTTCATGTCTACAGCATTCAGTCTACTTCCATCCTTTCTCTGCCAGTTCTATGTCTCACTTCCATACATCAGGGTAGGTACCAGCACTACATTGTGGACTGCTAGCAACGCTTCTTTTGACAATTTTTTGAAGAAGAAAACGAATAAATTCTTTAGAAAGTTTGTGTACTAATCACTAATAAGTATATTTCATTCCCCAGTTAGTGCGCGCGTATTTTGAATATTCGCAAGGCCAAAAGGCACTTACATCGCATTAACGCTGTATGGTTTCAAAAGTATTAGGAAATAAATTATTTCGAAAGTTTTGATAAATTAGTCAATGTGATGCTGGAAAACATTTTCTGACTTTTAACACATTATTTTTTTTAAACCAATTGACGAACATATATAAAGTTAGGTTTTTTATCATTTAGCTAGATACTATACAATAATGTTGACTGTAACGAATGAATCCTTAGGGCAATAAAGTCTGCGTTAAATATACACGATTGCTGCGTCATAACACGGTACACTTTCCAATACTGCGAAGTGCAATTTAGATTTGAATGTATACTCGATTAATACGTATCGCTGCGTTCTAAGACCATGTACTTTCAAAATACGCTTCTAGGACTAACCTGCTTCAAAACAACCAGTTTATTTTCTTTTGCTAAACATGTGTATCGAAACTAAGAGACCTGGATCACAAGAGACAAGAAGTAACCAATGATAGAGGCCTTGATAAATGTCCCTAGCACGTGATCTCCTGGCCTCCTGGTACTTCAATACCTCCCTGTTCCTCCCCGCCGTTTACTCCAGGGGGCTGTAACTTATTTCTAACAAATTCATTATGTTATCTCCTCGCCCGTCCTGCTATCCTGACCCTATTCCGCTAACAAATGTCCAATTTTCTTCGGATAGAGAAAAAACGTTGATAAATCGTTTTCGATCTTTAACTTCCTTGTTTATTTAGACGAAGCTTTCACCTAACTGAATCATTCAAATGTGAGAAATTTGTATCATACAAGAGTGGGAAAATATATGAATTTATTAAAAAATATATATTTATATCAAAATAAAATATACGAGTAAAAAAATAATGTTTCTTTGTTTGTCGCCTTTAAACTCAAAAACTACTAGAGCGATTTCAGTGAAAATTTCAAAGCTTGTTTTTATTAGTGCTAAAAGTATTTAGAAAGTTATTTGAATGATCGATGAAGTTGGGGACGCCCAGAGAAGACGTCGCACGATCAAGTGATACAAAAAATTATAAAAAGTAAACTTTTCAACTGTTAAGAATAATATTATTTCCACTTCAAAAATAGACCCACTAGGTACACTAGAATTCACAACCTTAAAACTTTATTCCAAATCATCATAACCCCGTGCAACGCCGGGTACACGTTAAATGAAAATACTTAACGGTTTAAACTGCCCAAATCCAGGTAGACTATAGCATCGTCATTAGGAAAATGTTGTGGGACTGAAGTAGGGGGAGGTGAAGAGAAAGAGGAGGTGAATCACCAAGGCAATACTGATACTTTTTAAATGATTAGATATGGGTAGGTACTTATATATTTTTTGTCTAATCTATAGTAAAATAACCTAAATATTATTATCAGTATTGTCAGATTATTTTCGTGCCGAGTTACGAATCCATAATCCCTCGGTCCAGAGTCAAGGATCTTGCAGTTTTGTCACAGAGCAGTCTAAAATGGATAAACTGAAAGTAGAAGGTTCATGGATGTAGAACAAGGATGAGTAAATGAGCATAAAAATAACTGAATCCTACAAATTCCAGTAGCATCGGAAATTTAGTTTTAGTAATTTGTCAGAATTATTTTATTTTATGTTACTGTTACAGGTTTTAAAAATATTATTTCATTTTTAATTCATTAATTTTATATTAATGCACGATATAAAACTTAAGGAAAACCTCTGGGACTACAATATTACATAAAAATGGAATTGGAATTAGGTTAAACAATTTAGAAGCCCTCGAAATTAAAAAAAGCCGTCAATAATAAATCAAATATAATCAACAATCAAATCAATTTAACTAATAGTCCAATATTTAATTTATTCCGTTAACCTCTGATAAAACTGTTTCCTCCCTTCCCCCTCCCTTCCTACCCATCCTGTAATCAGTATACATCCTTTCTCGTTCTAGCACTAATAAGGTGTCTGCTCTTTTATTTCTATCTCTTTCACTTGTGTATTTTATTTCTATCTCTTTCACTCATTGTTTTATTTTCTTCTATATATATATATATGTGTCTGTATGAAAATAACTTTAGTTGATATAATAAGCCCTGATGAAGCTTGAGCTAAGCGAAACCTGGTTGGTTGTTAATATTAATTCAAAATAAAAGTGGTGTTTTACAAAGTGTATTTTTCATTTGATAAATAAATAAATATACTTATAAGTGTCTGTCTACGTGAGATTTCGAAAAATCACCCCTATCCGTTTTCACTTACCGTAATGCAGATTTTTTTTACTGATATTGATGATATTTTTCAGATTTGACGTTAAAAATTACGGAAAATTACTGCATCCAATACAATTAGTGCATAGTACATATTATATTTACGGCTGGCTTTCGAGAACAATCCGAAATTTTACTTAAATCAAAGAATTAAACAGGAGAAAGTACATGAAAGGACTATTCGAATCCTTTATCAAAGGAACGAAGCATTAAAATTTTATTGCACCCCGAGCAATTTCTTTGTCTGCGTCATCAAATCAGAAACAACTGTTTTAAATCAAAGTAAAAACAAAAATGGCTTCGATTCGAGCACGTTCCCATTGAAAAACATCCCTTTATATTTTCTACCAGGAGAACATAAAGACGAGGAGAGCTTTTGATGTCGTCGTGCGATATACATAAAGACAGCTATATAGATGACTTATTCGCTTTGACCATCCGCGGGCATTCAGATCATTTGCCGTCCGTTTGTTTTACAACCGCCATTACTGCTCCTGCCTCTGCACCCCTGGTAGACAAGCGGGGGACATAGCGGTAGAAAAAATATTTTCGCTTCTCTTAATTTTTGGCAAAGAGTAATGGTAACTTACAGACATTATCAGTTTCTCTTTATCACTTTCACTTTTGCTTGGAAAGCTTTAACAAAAAGTGCGAAATGTTAATTAATAAAGGGAACAAAATACGTGCATTTTGGGTAATTGAATACATATTTAGAACAAAGGAAAAAATTACTTTACGCGTCATTCAACTTTAACTGAATATCTGACAAAATATTTTAAGTATTAGTTTGTAAATCACAAAATACATAATAATCAAAATAAGTAATAAAATGATGTGTCTATACATATATAGACGCGCTGTAAATATCTCAAAGTTCCTAGTCAAAAGTACGTCAATTGTGGTGCTTTTGATATCGCTACATGTGTGTGTGCTACCTCCAAGAAAATTGGCTTTATAAAGTTCCGAAATTCCCTCATGTGTGATGAGAAATTAATGCAGTACACTTGAAACCCTAGAAAGGGCCATGGAATAACATTTCATTCGTAATTACATGCAATTTCATTCGTAATTACATGCATTTTATTTCTTATTTTAAAAAATACAATTATTTCGTTAATTTCCCCAATAATATCAGCGCCATTGGAGAAAGTGAGATAGTGAACGTGGCAACACATAAGTATAAGGACAACTTAATATAGTAGATCTTCTCATTTTTATATCTTTTTGGAATTATCTAGAATTAATTATCTTATCTAGAATGTAGTGTTCGACTCGACTTTTCAATACGAAAGCATCGCCCGGTTCTACCGTTTATTTCATTCATGCACACATTTTCTTTGAATGTCATACATGAACAACGTTTGGATTAATAATTGATTGGAAATATGAGTGTTTCTGACTTGCCATATATTATCTTAATTTTGTGAAACAAATAACAAGTCTGGAAGTATTGTAATGTAACTGACGTAAAACATTAAGGTGGTAATTCATTTTTCATTGCACCACCGCCATCTTTATACAGGCCATGGTGTAGAAAATGAAGTGACAGTTAACGAGACCTGTTTTCGAAAAATTAGTACTAAACCCTACTAAAACTTTATTTTAAAATAAATTCTATACGCATTCCGATTCAACAAGCTTTTTATAACTTTAGCCTTTGACAGTAGTGCAAAACACTCAGTCTAGTGATTTCATCAAAACTTTGTTTTAGTTATGCAAATTGAAACAGTTTGAGTAATCCTCAATAATAGATATTTTTAATCAGTTAACATAATGCATTATTATTAGTAAAACCGCCAGTTGTAATATTTAATTATTGGAGACAATATTATCGATTCTTAAACGAAAATTTGAAACAGAAAAAGATACTGTCACATCTAGGACATATAGTCCTAGATTTGAACGTATATTTTATTGATTTTTCTGTTTCAAATTTTCGTTTAAGAATCGCTAATATTGTCTCTTCAATACATCTTTTTTATGATTAAAGAATATTGTACATCCACGAGTCACCATTTGTCTAAATCTGGGGGAAGCTTATGACGGACGTGTCTAAGTGGATAGAAAGGCTGCCTTTATCAAATAATAAAATATCACTGCGATTCCTTTAAGGACACATGCTCATGGAGGGAATAAGTACAGATAATAATACCAAGCAAGGGTGAATCAAGTAAGGAACTGAGGAATCTGAGTCAAAAATATTTTTTAGCACACTTGGATTGTAAGTAACATTGAATGTTTATATTTTACGAATAAAATATCATCATCCTCTTTTGATAGACTATCCGTAGCATAACATATGTTTTCAATTTATTATGTATTTATTTATGAGTCTGAGTTTCGATATATAGTCATTATTCATAGGCTCGAGAATGGAATAGTAAACTCGGACCTAATGAATAAATAAATTGTAATCGAAATTATACTTTATCCATATTTGTAAAAAGCATTTACTTTGTGGCTCGTCATAATTTAAAATACAAATATATAAATTTGTTTTAGACCACTTTAATTTTAATTAAAAAATGAAATGAAATAAAAAAATCCCTATATAATAACGCTAGTATATTGAATAACCAAAATAATTTATCGTTTAGTCCCTTTCTAGATATATTTCCAGTAAACCGCTCCGTTATTGCCGGAATTCCCGCAATTACCCCTCTCCCTTTGTTAACCTCCCACCCAAACACCTAAATTATATTTTTGTTTTATATATATGTCAATATTTTGTATCATAGGTTAGTTTTAATATTCTTCGGACGAAGGAAGGGCGCTTTCGAAACCGGTAGAGTGTAATTAAAATTAAAGTGGTCTAAAAAGGGGGTGAAATTACTTAAAATTAATATTCTTTATCGAGGAGCGGTCATCTTATTGTGATAGTGGTTTTAACTAGAGTATGGATATTTATAGATTAATTATTATAATTTCGGGGATAATATAGAGGAGGATTAGTGTACCGTCCCCCCGGGCACCATTTATTCGATAACCTACACCTCTGCCATAGGTCACCCTAAGTGGTTCGCTACGGCCAGTGATTTAGTAGGGGTTCATCGGGTGAGATGTGTTCAGGAAGCGCCTGCCCACAACCTGCGTGTTGTGCCAAATCGGGAGTGGCTGGTTTGAGAGACCTCTCCAAACGGTATCTCGATCCATTTTCTTGGGAGATATTACTATACGTCACTCATAGATACACTGATCCAAAACAATCCACCCCTCACAATGTTTTCCTTCCCAGAACATCCTCTCCTTTCTCTCTCTCCTTAAAATGACCCTCCACACAGCATCCCAAAGATGAAATAGGCCCTGAAGGAAATTATTTTACTCGCTGCCTCCTATGCGAGGTTAATAAAAAAATTTATGAAGAATTTCTTAGAAAACAGAAATTCTGACAAACACACTACATGAGTATCCGTTTACATGCATGGGACAGGTAGAAAGTACAGTGCGCTTTGCACTTCTGTCCCAAGATAACTTTCACATTTCATTTATATATATGAGTTTTTATTTCACTTGGTTGTGCCATTTCTTCAAAATGTTTTATTATTATTATTAGCGCAGTCCCATGAAAAATCTTACGATAGGTTATAATTGTGGGATTTGTGAAGCTGGCAGTATTTATTTTAAAAATTGCCTCAGGAACACTGCCTTTTAAAAACAAACAATTTTGTCAATTTTAGAGATGATGAGAAAATTACCCTTTGAATGAACACCGTTAATACACTTTTCAAATATAGTAAAGTACCTGATGTATCGCTTGTCTGAATTATTCTAGAGTTCTTTAAACCAGAGTTACAGGCACAACAACTTAAAGCCGAAACGATTAACAAAAACACCGATGGCTTATTGCAGGTGAGGCAAGAGTTGTCCTTGGGGGCATTAGAGTTGTAGAGACAGTTGAAGTCTTTCGCTCTCTTTTTTTAACAGGATTTTATATGATTGTCTGGATGTAGTTATCCGAGTACCCTAATCGCGGAACAGAATTTAAAGAAAAAAATTAAATGTATGTTAGATGGTTTGACAGATGATATTCATACCCAGATATTCATACCCAGATATTCTAGCATCTTCCCTAAAACGCGGTTGTTTTTAGAATTCCTTGGTGAGTAGGGGCGGATGTAGGATCAGAAAATGAGGATCAATTATCTGAAATAATACACTCATTGTTGAGAGGGGTGTGTTTTATTACAAAACATTGATACTGGATAAGGAATTAAGCAAGTTTACTTTGTTTTCTTCCTAGTTATGTCATTTCTCTCAATACTAATGCCAGACAATACAGGCGATGCACAGTTTTAAATTTTCTCACCGCTGTGAGCTTTTAAGTAAATTAAAATGTGTTATTTTCACCAATTGTTCGTCGCTCAAAATCTAAATGATATTGAGAGCTGAAAATTGTTCAGTCCAGACAGAAATGTCGGCTCAAATGGAATTTTATGGAAAATTACAGAGCTCACCGCTCTCGAGTTTTTTTTATGGGAAACCGCTCAAGAGTTCCAACTGCTCCCAAACGTCTGGGGCCAGTGAGACTACGGCATCTCTAATTGAGGTATGTTGTGAGGCTGGAGGTAATGGGGAGGAAGATGAGATAGGGAAAAGAAAGGTCAGGAAGTACATGGTCATTTATATCTGATCACCAAACACGGCCAAAGCCATTTCAAGCAACGTTTCAATTCTGAATAGTGGTCTTACACCAGGGCGATACTGAGAAAATTTTTCACTCTGGAACGTGCTGCAAATATACTTTATATTATTTTACAGGAGTACATTGTGAAATAACACAAATCGATTTAAATTTACTTTAATTAATTTACACGTACAGGTATTTGAAACAGCGACCTCTGGCTTGATATTCGAAAGCCTTTCCCCTCGACTACGGAGGTCTTAAAAACAGTTTTTCTGATTCACCTATTGTTGAGTTGATAATCAAACTACATACATATATTTACTTGAGTTTATCATATTTTCAGTATAATATTTCAATTTAAAATACTTATTAAAAACTTTTTTTAAGTAGTTCTTGTACATACATGCAAGATAAAAGCTTAAATATAAGACCCATATGAGTGTTTTTTTGGATTTCATGAATAATACACACAAATTCAATTACCGATCTATCTTCGTGTGTTTTTTATTCGTGTGTCCTCAGTCGGAACGGATGTGTTCATTTATCCGTTTCCTTTTTGCGAGACCTTATTAATCATCCCTCTCCCATCATTTCCCTCCCACTTTTGTGCCGGCCCTCCCGAATCCCTTTAAATTCTACGCAATGGGGTGAAAACACGACCGATTCGTTTTTTCTTCTTCCATTCGCTAAATAAATAAACATACTTTCATTCCAGGTGCAATCAAAAAGAAAATTTTTGTTATTATTTCAGAATTTTTTTGGTGACTTCAGTGATTGAGGAGTAAACTCCTTGGCACTAAGTGTCACGGTTTCAAAACCTGGATCAATACAAAAATATAATGTTTTAGACCTGGTAAAAAGTTATATTATTAAAAAAATAACAGATTTTAAAAGTACTATTAAAATTTGGATTATAAATGCTGAAAGGAAAAATATAGATAGAATATTGCTACCTAACAAAGATTAACGCTTATGTTATGTTATTCTTCTAGATACTGGTTTGTAATATACTTCTTTGAAAAAATGAACATACTTACAAAAAAAACTTGACCTAATTTAAAATTCACTCCCTAAACCTTGTACCCCTGTAAGATCACATTCTTTTCGACATTTTTAAAACAAAATTACATAAAAAAAACAGTTCCATCTGATCTGAAAGCAAGGTACCTACACCATACTGTTCATCCCTTTGTCTTTCCTCTTCCTCGCATCAATCTACCAAATTAAATGGGCATATCTTACCTAGTTAAACATCTGGCTCCGGATAGAACTCTTATGGAAGAATCCATTTTTCCTTGAATTTGTCGGTAACCCCCGACTTAAAAATTATCTTTTTTTAATGATAAACTAATGTTTATAAGACAAGGTTTAATGCTTATCATAGAGGATAACAAATAATTATAAGCAATAATTAGTCGCCTGAAATATCAATAAAAATATAACTATATAATAAACAGTAATTTTTGATTGATGTACTAGTACATATTGAATCATTTGGTGGGTTGTAAATAACGACATATCTCAGTGGTTCAGAGCACCTGACCGGACATCAGGAGGTAAGGGTTCAATTCCAGTTCAAAAACAGTCATAATATGAATTTTTATTAATGTGATTCATGTCCTGAACAACCCAGGTGTGGAGAAAATTGTGCGCTTTGTACCTACTTTATTAAAGATCAGATTATTTTCAATGCGTATAACATCCAAAACTCAAATATATCTTAAGCCAAACTTTTCGATACATCCTTTTCACAAATGACAATCCCAACCGTCCTGCCGTAATGTCGGTCACTTAATCCTCGGTTGACATTTCCTCCGCAGCCATATTGCTTTTCATACGTCATTTTTCCCTCCATTTTTCCATTACTATTTGGCGGGAAAAAACGGACCGGCCGGTAAAGCAGGCGACTGCACAGCAGGATGACCGGAGGGCGGTAATTTAATTTGCCTAGTGTTGTTTTACAATCACCGACACACTGGAAATCCCTTGGACCAGGGGCGAAATATAATTGATCTGTATGGATTATTCGAAATGTGAAAAATAATATTGCACTTAAATTTTAGATACATCGATACACGTGTGTATGTTAAAAGTCTAGACAGGAGTATTTTCTGTGTATTTTATTTGAATATCTCACTAACAGAACTACGAGGGCGACGGGGACTATGCGCGGAGAAAAATGAGTGTTGCTAATTTATGAAGAATAGCTTCAAATTATTGGTAATCCGGTTAAAAACAAAATAAACTAATGAGTTAACAGATTTCTTGATAAATTACGAATATATTATCACTATGTCCGAAAACGTGTTTACGAACATCCGAATATTTTCGCATTATGTCATGATATATTATCAAGGCAAATGCACGTGTTTTATAATATTGAAATTAAATTATAGACAGCCCTTATTTATTGAGCCTTATCACCTTCAACGTAACTAGAATTACTTTCTATAATTATTTTTTACTTCAACAACAATATCAGGACTGGGTCATTTAGATACTCGCTTATACTTTACTAGCTTGGTTACTACCCCCCTTCCACTTCCCCATCTCCTTCCCCACCAAACTACCTTCAGCCTCACAAAATACCCCAATTGGGGATGCTATAGTTTCACTGGCTCCAGACGGTTGGTAGCAGTTGGGACTCTTTATCACATATAAAAAATAAAAATAAAAGATGGCAATACTTTTGCAGAAGTAGTAGATATATTCAATTGCAAGAAATAAAGGTACCAGAAGGCTATAATAACATACCTCCATATTATTAATAATTTAAGTTAGCATAGTACTATTCTTCCGCATTGAATTTCTATACAAATAATAGCAATTTTACTTCAACTTTGCACTAAACTATTATGCATATCAAATGTTTGTAAAAGCACATATGGGCATATAATATATAAATATATCATGACGAAAAGCGAAAATATTCGAATATTAGTGACATCGTGATAATAAATTCGTTATCTACTAAAAGTTTATCAGGAAACATTTTCATTCATTCGTTCGGCCTGCATCCCGTTTAACCGGATTACCAAATATTTGAAGAGATTCTTAGGACGGGTGGTTTCACAGAATTTGAACGATTCATCAAATTTAAAAGTTGATTTTTAAGTTCTGTGAAGGTTCTATTCAAGTTCTGTTATTATTTTCAATTTTGTGAAACAACTGGCCAATGATGATATAAATCAGAACTTGGATAGGACCTTTACATATCGTGAAAATCATCATTGAAATTTTTTTAATTTTTCAAATTCTGTGAAACAACTTATCCTTGATAAATAAGCATGAAACTTTTTTTTCTATGTGTAGCCTTGAATGCATCTTATGATAGTGGGGAGGGTTAGAGAATTTAATTAGCTTGCATTTGTAGAAACAATTATTTAAAAGCATGGTAAGTATTTTTTTATGATGTTGTAACTTTTTTTATTGGTTCACGCAGAACTTACTCGTTAACTTGTTGAAACCATTATTGCATTAAGATGATTAATAAAAATCAAGATTTAATAATGAAAAAAGAGCTAGCTCTGGTAACAAATAAAAGGTTTTTTTATTTTATTTATTTCAGGAATTATTTATTTAATTGGTTTAATCTTAACGCTTCGAATGCGTAATCTTTGATTTTCAGTCAACGATTCTTGGAAAAATACATGAGAATTATTGCGATAAATAAAAAATGGTTATATATTGAAAGGTAAATAATTATTGCAAGCTGTCGAGTATCACAATAATTCAAATAACAATTTTATCCGGAAACAATTATAATGGTGCAATGTGACAGGATTATTCAAGGTAAAACTGTAATAAATATTAAGAGAACCAAATTCTCAAGTCAAACCATGCCAAGAGTCAAAATACATTGATGCAACCATATGCATTTTACTTTAACATGTGTTCCTGCATTCCTCCACCCATTTACCTCACTTTATCTGACAAGGTTTACATCATTGACGTTCGCAAAAATGTATTATACATGACGAGTCTGTTAAAAAAACCTATGCAGGGTTTCTATACGTGTTCCATAAGTGCGTTTAATTCAAGTCTATTATGGAGGCTTGTACGGTGATGACCAAGAAGTGTCCATTAAGCCCATAATATCGATCGAAAAGACCAAGGGTATGTTATAATCCTATTCCAATTGTAATTGTAAACCAAAGCTACACCGATAGTTGTGTCCTATATTCATACTCCTGCGAGGAACATCGTGATGGTGAGTTAGATAGTTAGTGTATATAATACAATCATCATATTATAGATACTGTCTAACACATCCATAGCAAAATAACTATTCCTTAAAGCACAGAATAAAGTTACAACGATATTATATTGATGTGTTTTTGATGACTCCGATCAATCAAATTGAATTATCTCTCTGATACGACGTGACATTCTCAATCTCTTGCCAATTTCCTGCGAAACGTGTGTTTGAGGGAAATTATTATAAACATACTTCAAGGAAAGTATTTTTTATTTTTTTTTATTTGGTACAATATTTTTTTACATTTCAAAGTTTTCCAGTAATTTTGGCCTCACTGGATGGCTTGCCCGTGCTGAGGCCTTCATTTTATAATATGAAAATATAATCTAAATACAATCTACAATATAAGATAAAAAAATACATTTAATATATAATCTTGTGTGTTTGTGAGTGATGTGTGTTTATATTGGTTTTGTGTGTTACGTGTAGGTTTTATTTTTATTTTATGCTATGACATTTTGTTAATAATGTCTTTTTTGTTCTTTAATCCATTTTGTAATTTTGTGTGTGAATTTATTTATATTTTCCTCAATTTTAATTTCAATTTTTAGACTGTTGAAAGCTTTTATAGCATGGTATTGTATTTTATTCATTTCATTTTGGATCAGATCCCACTATTTCCCATGAATAGACATAACGTTTGTTAGTCAGGTACATTTCAATTTCAAGTAGTATTACTACTAGCTTACTAGTCTGCAGTGGAAAAATGAGTATTAAAGTATAACTCATACCTTGAATATACAAAATTTTACCTTTCTTAGCGCACGCATTGCAATTTTTATAACATCAGACGGAAATCTAGTTTTATTGACAAATTAGAGAGATGTCCCTTCTTACCGTCGGTAAACTTTTGAAAAATAACGATATCTGTAAAAAATTTGAACAAATGAAACACACGATTCAAACATAGAATTATTATTAGAAATCAATTAACATCATGCATAAAAAAATATTACAAGAAATAATTAGTGGCCCGAAATATCAATACAAATTGAAAATATCTCCCGAGTAAAAATAAATGCCGCCGATGGGAATTGAACCCGCACCTTCTGATGTTCGGTCAGGTGCTCTGGAGCACTTGGCTACGTCGGTTTATTTCCAACACGCCAAATAATTCAATATGTACTAGTACTTCAATCAACAATTAGTGCTTATTATATTTTTTTCATCCGTAAACAACCAACTTCATTTTTGTAGGAAAGGCTTTGTTTGTGCTAAATTTTCCACTTGGCGTCGGGACATATTACATCTACATTGGTTGGTGAAATATTTTGATTTGTCAAATATTATTATTTTTTAAACATAAATTATTGTTTATAAGACAAGGTTTTTATGCATAGCACAAAGGATAACAAATTATTATAAGCAACAATTACTCGGGAGATATTTTCAATTTGTATTGATATTTCAGGCGACTAATTATTGCTTATAAAAATTTGTTATCCTTTGTGCTATGCATAAAAACCTTGTCTTATAATCATTAGTTTATCCTTAAAAATAACTTCATGATTAAGTTATAATTCATACTTTCTTTATAAGTATAAAATTTGCCCTTCATAACCGTCGGATTTCAATCTTTATAATATCAGGATGATCAGATGGGATTTCCAGTTTCTTCTACAGGTAACTAAATGGAAAATGCTTTGAAAAGGTGATTATTTCTTTGTCAACTATCATTTTTAAACGATTAACGTTTACCATATGAGAAAAGCAGATCTACAAATCGTTCGGTGCTCTGGTGCAAGGTTTTCCTGTCCTTATGATTCCACAATCGACAAATTAAAACAAGTCTGATTCACTAGTTTCTATCTTAAAGAAAGCGTCCATACTTTTACAAAAATTACCTTTATTAGCCTTCAAACCCCCTGAATTATTTAATTCCTTTAAAAGAATTGTTGTTAAATAATGTTCAAGTTGAAGTTTAATCTGTCATTGAGAGTTGTAAGTATCTCGAACCACGTTCTCCTTTATTCTACTTGTCTACCACACAATCCCAAATCTCCATGAAAAAAGTAATTCATCAACGATTCAATCAGCTTTTGCGATCATTGTGCTCGATCATCGGCCTAAATGGCGGACTTCAGACCGGATGGCAATCGGCCGGAAGCTGGAGTGTGTGGGGAGGGTAGGGAAGGAAGGGGGTGGAAGAGGAAGGCTACAACTCCCACTTGTTTGCATTCGCAGTGATTATTCAATGAGAAACGAATTGATTTGATTCGTTTTCGGACTCCACAGCCAGCGCCAATTCGTAATGCTTCTTTTGAGTATGTGAGAAATTGTTAAATATTTTACATTGTGGAAACATTATTTTGACGAGATTTTGTTACTTCGTCATTTACGTGCTTGAGACACGTATAATCCAGAATTCTTTCTAAAATTTGGAAAATTGTATTAACACACTTCTACAAATTTATGTAGGTACTAAATCACTATGTACTGGCTGAGGCCCAGGCATTATGTAAATTCTGTTGAGTGAAATGTATAATTTTGATTTCGTTCGAAAATTTGGAAAATTGTATTAACTTACTATTAAAAATTTATGCACTAATTAACTATATTTTCCCATGCACTGGCTGAAATCTTTGGCGTCGACCGGGCTTTATGCAGAGTCTCTCGATATAAGATTTGGACAGTGACCTCTCGTTTCAAAAGTGAAATATGCAAAATTTCATCATGAAGGATTAAAATTCTGTTTTAAGGGTTGGGAAAAGGGGTGGGGGTGGTTTTTAGAACTCTCATATAAACAGTGACCTTTCTCTTGATTTGAAAATTAAGTTTAGAAAATTTCATCTCGGAATAAAACAGTAGATTTGTATAAAAATCAAACACGCGCAGCCGCAAAGAGGGCCAGTTGTTTCACAGATAAGTGCTTTAATATAACTTTCACAGAACACGAATACTAACTTTGAAATTTGTTGAATTGTTCAAGTTCTGGTTCTTTTGTTTTATAACTAACAGAGATAATTTTTTATAAAGGTACATAAACAAAGATGCATAATTTTTCATTTCCACATACCTTCATTTTGTTATATTTAACACATAAACCGTGCGTTATTTTCCTTAAAGAATCTTATAGAAGAAACTGCCACCTGTCAATAAGCCAACATTTTTTGTAAAACAAATGTTTCAAATCGATGAGATCAACTTTACGCCATTTGTGGTAAGTTTAGAAAAAAATATGTAAGATTAGTGGTATATAAAGAAACTACATTATTTTTTTTCACTATTTTCGGTTGTGTGTGTCTGCAAGTCCGTTTCAATGAACTCTATGTAGAACTCGGATTTAATTTGAATTTAGTAAGTAAAATTTTCCAAATTGAAACCGTTAGTTTAAACACATTAAGACAAGCGGTAAAGTACCTATCTATAATTTAATATTGTATTTTTAAAAATGGAATTATGCTGTGATTTTTTAGGGATCTGCGCTATTTAATAATAAGATCTTAGCCTCACAGCACCCTTGGTGATTTATCATAAATTAATACAATAACTGGTATAAATGTAAATATTTCTAATACCAATAAGATAAATACATGAATGATACATGCTTGAATATTCATAGTATACTCCCATATCATTGACATATCACAATACAACATATCGAATCGTCATAATCAATCAACAATCGCGCGTCCTTTGTGACGAGAAAGCGTCTGCAGGAAATAGCGCCAAACAGGAAGCTGTTTAGTCCTGGAGGGTGCCACGGGGCGGCCTGGTCCAGAGTGCGCACATGGGTGATGGATGCTGCGATCAGGTCTTCTTTCCCGGGATGATTGCCGTCAATGAGATGAACATTAATAATCACGGATTGGTAAATACTGGGGCGGGAGACATGAAACGACGACAAGATAATCATTTCAACATAGGATAAAGGCAAGGAATGTTAGGTTAGGTTTTTGGACTGCGTTTGATATTCAGATTCAAAATCATATCAAGTTCCAAGGCGGTGTTTTTATGGCAAATTATAATTTATGACAAATATAAGATTGTTTATTTGTTGCGTTTCACCCACTCTGTCTACCTCTGCAGATATACGACATTATTGTTTGGTAGGTAGTACACAAAATTAAAATTAAATTAATTTATAAATAATGAAATAACTGTACGTGTAGGTATATTATTATATCCAAGATATATATTTTGAGTTCTTTAATTAAATCCAAAAACGTTTGTACCCAAAATTCAAGATGAAAGATCAGACTGAATTAGGAAACACCTTTGTATCAAAAATTCCAGTAATTGAGCACTAGTCAAAATAAATGTTATCCAACAACATTATCAATGTAAAATTATTGATGAAAATCAAATTTTATTCCCATTCTTGGCCATTATTCATATAAAGTTCCAAGAATTGTTTGTTTTTTTTATATTTTAAATATTAATTTAGTGACACATAATTGATTTCGTTTTTTTTATATTTTTCTCAAAACAAAAATATTTTTTGATGCAACGGTATTCCGAGCAAGGGCTCCACCACTAAGTTCCATGGACTAACTAAAGTGCTATTATTATTTTTAGCTTAAAGAGTAAAAATATCGTGAAATGAAAAACAAGATCAGCAGTTACATAAAAAACGTTAGGTCGCTGAGAGGCAGAGCAGTAAAACATTTTTTTTAAATTAAACCCTACTCAGGAGGACCTGATGAAAATAATTTCTCTCAAGGCCTATGACATCTTTGAGGATGCTCTGTGGAGGGTATTTTAAGGAGAGGAAGATAGGAAGTTCTTGGAAGGTAAAAAATATATGAAGGGTGAGTAGGAATCAGTGTGTCCAGGAGTGACGTATAAACATATTCCTCCTGCTGCGGCGCAAGACGATGGGTCGAAAGACCAGTTGGGGAGGTCAAAGGGTCTCCCCAAACCAGCCTCTCCCGATCTGGCACTCCACGCAGATGGTAAGCAGGCGTGTTCTGAACACACCTTACCCGATGAACCAACCACCCCTGCTAAATCACCAAACCCGCGTCGCAAATTGTACTTTATTATTTTTCTCGAGAGTTTTATTTTACAATATACACTCTTACCTACATAATTTCAGAATAACCATTCAGAAACACATAAATTTTAAAAAAAATTTAATCCGAAACTTATCACATCAAATAAAAACGAATATTTACACATCTCTTCCATTAGGTAATCATTACTATTCGTTACTACATTATAATACAGAAATAATGATAAATAACAATAGTGTGACTAAGCCGCCAATTGAACACGGCGATACTACCGCTACCGCCACCATTACTCAAACCCAACGGAAGCCGAGGGGGAACCCTGCGAGCCATTTTTATTCGCGAACAGGAAATCTTCCTCATATGCAAATGTGACAATAACAAATGAAGACAAACCTGCGGGCCCTTTGAAGCGAAGGGACAAAGGTGTGAATGCTACCAGTAACCATGATCATTCCTACAAATACGAGTACTTGCCAAGTACCTACAAACATTACTTCAGTATTAGGAACATTTGAATGAGATGCATATTGCCTCACATCGGTGAGTTAACAAAACATGAGGATATGACGAAAGTTGTTTTTATTTTTATGACAAAATAATCAACTTTAATTTTTCATTTGTTTACTACTTTCTGGTTTCGGTTCAAGATGGTTGTCGTGTTGGATACTAGCGTTTAATCCCGTCAGAGTTCGCATGTCTTACTATGAAGTCGCAAATCAGAATAATCTATATTATGGTACCTACCGGCCAACCTAAGAAAATTTGAAAAGAAGAATTGTCATTGAGATGGTTCATAGAATTGTAAAAACCCTGGATGAAGTCTTCTTTCGACAAATTGCATAATTCCTTATTATATGAAATAAAAAAATGTTTATAGTTAATAATTAAGTAGTAGATAGGTATTTAAGTACCTGTCTATAAATCTTAAGATTTCAGAAAAAAATGGGGGTTTTTCAGAAGTTTAAGTTCTAGATGAAAAAACAGGTAAAACTTTTTCTTTTTTACTTATTTTGAAGGTTATAACCATCAATGTAATAAATCATTGAAAAAAATATAATACTTATAAATTTAAACGAAATATGAAAGAGAACAAGGCACAGAAAAATAAAAAGATAACGGTCACAACTAGGAATCGAACCCAGGATCTCTTGTCTTTCATTAGGACCTATTTATTAAGCGTTATATTTGACGATCTCATATTTCAAAGTCAGAATTAAAAATATCCTATTATAACTATGTTTCACATATTTGAGGCATCTATCACAAGGGATCCTGAGTTCGATTCCTAGTTGCGACATTATTTATTTTTATTTTTCTGTGTCTTGTTCTGTTTCATGTTTCGTTTAGATTTATTAGTATTATCTTCTACTTCGATGAAAAAACAGGTTTTCAGACAACCATATGTTTTTATAACCATGTTTGTGTGATAGAATTTAAGACTCAAATTAGATCGAAATATCATGTTTCAAAAATTAACAAAAATTATTTTCTTCGATTTTAATCATACTCGGTGCAGAATATTTGGATAAAGCTGGTTGATATTTGATATGGCGGAAAAACTATTTGGAAGTCATGTTCAAAAATATGTTAGATTAGATCGGAAATTCTATTTGTTTTTAATCTATATTCTATTTCAATCAACTTGAACCATGTTCATCTGGCACTATCATGAACTACAGAACTTTGAAATATTCATTTAACTGTAAAAAATAGGACAAACAATTTACAATTTTCCAAAAAAAAGATTGTCGAATCTCGGGCAAAATTGGATAGCGAATATAGTGTAATATAAATTATTATTTATTTATCATTATTATGAGAATATTCTATATTACTGTCATTTTTGTGGAGGTAATGTAAAAATTATAGTTAATCTCTGTTTTATTTGTTTGTACATTGCTTCTATATTTGAAGTGTAGAGGAAATGCTTTTTTCAAACTATCCACAATGGTAAAAGCCTCCTTCAATGGAGCTTTGAAATCCGGAACGTTAAATATTTGCTATGAAAGCTCAGAACAATACTTCCCGCTCGTGGATGCACCGACTCTACACAATAATAGATACATAGGAAGGTAAAATGATATAACTTTAATTATTGTAAAAACTATAAGTATCGCCTTGATTAAAAACCGCCACTAAGCATCAAAACGTCGCGTGAAATGGCTTTAGTTGCGTTAAGTGACCAGTAATAAACGGCCATTTTTTAATGTAAATACCGCAAATAGTCCCATTTGATCCCAACCGCCTGGAGCCAGTGATCCTATCGCATCTCTATTCAGAGTGTGTTTCGAGGCTTAAGGTAGTGGGGAGGAGAAGGAGATGCGGTAGAGGAAGGTAAGGAAGTAGCTGGCTATTCAGATGTGATCCTCAAACACAGCTAAAGCCATTTCAAGCAAATTTTCAATTCTGAACGGTGGTCTTTCACCAGGGCACTGTAGCCTGGAACTTACCGCAAATATACCTTATATTATTTTAAATTATTGAATTTTGAATGAATACAAATCAATCAAATAAAATTTACTTGCGCACGCCGGGTTTTCAACTTGCGACCTCCGGATTGCTAGTCAAGAGCCTTACCCCTCGACTACTGAGGCAGTCTAACTACTTTCCTACTATTATAATAAACATCATATAAAATTATTTATACTTTCTTATGAAAGGCACTAATAATATAACAATCATCAAAGTTTGCGCCAAAAACAGCGCCCTTGAGGTGTTTTTGCACAAAAACGGCGCTATACAAGTCATCCAAGTATTATTATTATTTGTTATTATTATTAAGCGTGTTCACCGTTTATGAATCATGATCACCATTATGTAATAATTATCAGATCCGATCTCCCAACAAATTAATGTGACGCTCAAAAAAACACAAATTATAGACCACGTAGGTGCTAATTTAATTTTAATAATGATCATGTTAAAAAGTGAAACTAGACCACATCTGTTCGACGGACATAATTCAAAATTGTTAATTATTTCATAACTATAACCGCACTATTTAATAACAACCCTGTTATTGCGTTAATTTCTACAACATAACTCATTAGTCTAGCTAAATGGTGGTCATTCCACCCGCTTATTAAATTATTTCTGGCACTAAAGACACCTAAAAGTCATTTGCATATATTGCCAAGTTGGAGTGTGACGTAATGGAAGGGTATGATATGAAAAAAATAATAATTTGAACCCCGTGTAAGCCGCTAAAGGGTTAATTAAATTAAAACGCTCTGTTGGTCGCCTGTTTTAGGGGAGATCGGGCTAAAATGATGTCAGTAGGTAGTCAAGGTACTGATGTTCTTTTTCTAATATCAAACTGTTTTATAATGCCTTCGAAAGGCGACCGTCACGCATAAAAAAGGCCTATTAGATTTTTATATAAAAAGTTTTTTTTAAATATATTTAATGACGATAATATACATATATATAACTGACGTGTTCCCGGCGTCACACGGGGTTTCGAGGTTGTGAATTCTAGGATAAACATCGACTTTTCTCTACTTTCCATAAATATAATACGCATGTTTCATATACAAAAACCTTCCGGAAGAAATTTCCTAAATGATATCTACCAAAATCCATGGCGTAGTTTAGAAGAACTATGCACACAAACAGACAGACGCGGACAGCGACTTTATTTTATACTATTTAGAGATTAAACATTAAAAAACTTATTAAAAATTGGTTTCTACAAGTTAAACTTAAAAACCATGAATAAATTATTTATATAAAATAAATATTAAAAATTGAGTGTAAGTTAGTTTCGTATCATGTAGGTACGTAAAATAGAAAATTTGTGTGCCGAAGCAGAAAAAATTTCCGGTTGGTTCTGCCATTAAAATTAAAATACGGTCGCTTCTTTGCTTAGAATTTTTCAGCTTCAACGTCATTTCCGACATGAGCTAAGGAGACAAGACAAGTTTTTTTTAAAACTTTGTTTTTTTTACAAACGTATTCGAGTGTAAGAGATACATTTCAATGTTCATTCAAATGTTGAATCAAAAATTCAAATCAAAATTTTAAAGCAAGATTTTTTTAAATTTGTAATTCATGTTTCATAATTCAAAAATAATTGTGTAATTTTCTAAAAAAAATTGAAAATTAACTATTTGATTTTTTTTTAAATGCTTCCGATTTTATGTCCGGGTTAAATCTTCCCCATAAGAAAAACTAAACCCTTCCACACACTTTTCCACAAATGATCATCTAGTCAATCAACATTATGCAAGTGCACTATATAAGCAAAATAAATATAAAACAATACAAGAACAACACGTCAACACACCAGAGATCAAATGGGAAAATAATATTATTATTATATATTTTATTATTATTACATAATAATAATAATAATAAAAAATTCATTTGTCAATAGATCATTATTCATTATCTTATTACTTATTACACATCATTATATTTGACTTTACAATATTGACAAGAAGATCACTGCTCACATGTTGAGGTCTTTAGCGGCTCCATTACATTTCATATCGTACATGACTTTTTTTAAATCAATATTATTCAAACACCTCTCACATTTTCCTACTACCCTAATGGAAAAGTACCTACAAAGCACTTTACCCAAAAAAAAATTAATACCCGTAAATTCCCATCAATATTTGATTAATACTCCACATTTTGCCAAAAATGCGGGGCACCACACCCGACGCGGAAATAAAAATGAACATAAAATAAAAAATGCACGGCTTAGAACACAACACACAGACGGACCATTCACCCCACTCCCCCTTAACCCCATCGTTGCCGTTCTACAAATGTCCATTGCGCCCATTGTTCCCGGCGGGCATTGAAGCGGCAACCCTTTCTGTCGCTAAGCACACACTTTATTCCTCAGCCAACTGTTGACATTAAAGTTAAATAATATATTAGCGGACGAATGCTCATTCCGAGCGAATTAATCCTCCGATAATCGGGCATGTTTGATGCCCGCTTGGTAGCAGGAATGAACGGTACCAGGAGGTCAGATGGACGCAGGAGATTAACAATGGTAAATATTTGATAGGAGATAGAAAACAAATTGAGTTTGAAAGTCAAAGGATACACTTTGCGCAATTGTGGACTAAGTAAATATGTATTAAAGGACTCGGCAATTACAATAACAAATATGTTTAATATTATGTATTCTTATTCAAAATTACACAAAACGGAGCTGCAAGATGTACAGGAAAGGCAAATATGCAAAAAAATAATCAAAAGAGGGAAGATCTAAATTCGATTCCAATAAAACAAGAGATTGTCAAGTAATGTGTTTGCGTAAAATTATGAAAAACCAAATGCCAAAATACTGTAAGGATGAAGTTGTTGTTAATATAAATACACATAATTATGAAACCAAAATGTAAATAGAATTAGATTGCTGCGTATGAGAAAAACAGAGTCGCAGAACTGCTTAATGTATGAAGGACTCAAATTGTACCGTGAAATGTCTGAAGAATGAATTATTTAAAAAGTTGTCAAGTTTACTGTAAAAATATTATTTTTAAATAATGAAATGTATTTATGTATTATAAACTAAGTCAATAATGATAATGATCGCTTTTTAAACCATAACCATAAACAACCATATTGCTTTTCTGCGGAAAAAACTTGTAGAATATACATGTAATAATTAACTTTTTTATGATAATTTAATTAATTTTATTTTAAAATTTGTATTAATAATTAATTAATCACCTTTCATTTATTTTTTTTAGGTTTACATTTATACTAAGATTATTTTTGTCTATATGTACTCCATAATTATCTATTTTTAAATCGTTAATTTTAATTATCCTGACGAAGAAGCCATTGGCTATGAAACGTGTAGATTATTATTTATTAAAAGTAAAAATGACGCAACAAAGTAATTTTATAACTATAGAAGATGTTACAACTTTTGAAGAAAACATATTATGCTGACTCTTGTTATTATTTATTTAAATGAACTGCTTATATCAACCGTTTGAAGGAAGGCGAAATAGCTGTCATTACATAGCAGAACTTGGTTATAAAAAAACAGTTTGTCATAAAAAATAATAATAACAAATTAAAAATTAAGTTCAACAAATTAAACTTGATAACAATAAACGGCTAATTATATTACGTGGACAGGATACAGCACTTAAAATGGCTCACTGATTGCGTATATTTAAGTAAAAGCAGAACTTAACAACCTCTTCAATTACTATCAAATAATCTAGCATCTTAAATCCTAAAACAGAACAATATCCATTACCTTCTCGGATAACAGCCAAGTCTTAGGAAGTAGAAGGAAATAGTATCTAATAATAATTCAGGATTTACGATGCCCTTTGATTATTATGTATCGGTCTGGTGAGGATAATACAAGTAGTGTCCTCAGAGTTACAAAGGCTAGAGGCCAGCCACACCTCACCCCTAGCCCGAGGGAGGGCAGGGAAGGGTAGATATAACAGGAAGAGGCGGTGGGGACTTCTTGGTGGGGGTTTCCAATTATTTAGCTGAGAAGTTGGTTGGCGTCTGTTTGCGCGAGCGGTCGAGAAATTTGAATAGATAGAGTCATCTTACACACACAATACGGAGCCATGAAACTTAGCACTTCCGTTAAGTGATAATCAGTGGCAGCCCTCGGTGGCCACTAATTAAAAATTAAATTTTCGCAATCAATTTAAAGATAAATCAAAAAATAAATTTTTAAAGCAGAAAAACTTAACGGGTAGGTAAACTCTGAAATGTGAAAATCTTAAAGCTTTGAATCGAAAAGGGGTAAAACGTTAAATTGCTTTTTCCATTTTTTTTATTGTTTAATCAAAATCATTAAAGTGCTTTAATTTCTCCAGTATTACTTTTAGAGGCCGTCGGCGTCACATCTTATACAAAAAATATTCTTAAAGCATTACACAAGCAGTTATAACTTCCATATTAAGATCAATGTTCCTCCGGAGTTTCTCGAAAACTCTAATTTTTAAAATAAAACTCCGGCTTCACCAAAACACCTGAACTTTTAATGTGTTACATTGACAATGGCACTAATATCTTAATTAGTTGGTGGTTGGATTAATATGAGCCCGGATCTTGGGGTTTCCACCTTGTTTATTATTCACTCTGTCTCTACAATACTCGACAGCTAACGCCATATACCTATGGCTAACCTAACAGACTAATCTTGGGGCATTTATGGGTGACACTAATATCAAGGATATGTTATATTTTGTGTTGTAAATCTTTTGAAAAACGTCACACATATTTTGAATATACTTAAAGATCGGTTGCAAAAGTTTTTTTTTGCTAAACGTAATACTTATCGAATAATCAAATATTTACCCACGAACCGCCCCTGCGCAATGTACAAACTTCCCGTTTGTAAACTGCGGCCAATCCGTTATCCGGTCGTTCCGCTATTATGCAAAATGCCGAACTAAATCCGTTGTCGTTATTATTCCGAGTAACGGCCGTTACCGGCAGGACCCGGACCCGAGAAGCCTTCACAGTCCACAGCCTCCCTCACACAACTACAACTTTACTGCTTCAGGTGAAGTGAATTGAAGGTGGCATTGAATAGTGATTGTCAAGTGAAAACCAGGCAGTGATGAAGTTTACTCATTTAGTTCGATAAACTATGTACAAAGTTATGTTTTTGTTGCGTTTCTAGTGTGAAAATGCAACATCATCTCGTCAAAATCACAAAAGGCCAAAAGTGATTATTTTATATTTATTTATTTCTTAATAATTAAAATATCAAATCATTGAAAACAATATGATCTGAGAATTGAACTCAGGACCTTAGCACTGCCGGGGCGCTACTCTACCACTGAGCTAATCCGAACCTATTTTCTTCGGTCATATTTAACTGTATCATACTTCGACTAATAACTACCAATATTACCTTAATTACAATTTGAGGTTTTACTTATTAAGTTATTTAAAAAATATATGAAATTAAAATATACTACAAATAAATTATTACCCTTGGCAAATCGATAACAAGGTATATTGTGAATATTTTATAAACACATTTATTGGTGATATTTACAACACTGCTTGTTTATAATGTTTTTTTTTCTACGATTTTCTGTAAATATTTTGTATGTGTTTCTTAGTAATACAAAAAGATACTACACAAAGGGATTTATAAATTTTATTGGTGTATGGAATACAAAGTATTTTTATTCGTGTATAGTATACGTATAAAGTAATTTTATTCATATGTAGTATTTTTATTGCAAGGATATTTATGTATGATTGAAATAATTCATTTAGTTGTCCTAAATTAAAGAAAAATAAATTGAACTTGTGGTTGGTATTCATTATGGGTTTAATGTAAATTTTAGTGAAATTCATGGATCGTATTTGATTTCTAGTGGTCCTAATAAAATTAGTTTTTTTTTTTACTAAATTTAATGATTCGTGATTAGATAATTTTAGTTTTAATTTTAATTGTATTTGTCATAATATCGTGACTCATCATTACATGCAATTTTCGACGACAATAAATTTTATTTTTATTTTTAAAAATCAGGGGAAAATTTCAATATTTAAAAAAAAATAAACTTAAAAAACTCATGATTTTACAAGGTTATATAATTACAACCGAAATTATATTATTTAGTAATAACATAATAATTTTTAATTTCAAATCAGTGTACAGAGTTTTTTAAATGAAAAGCAGAAAAAAAATTTTTGGAGGAGCCAGTTTCTGTCTTTCAAATAATACATATTGCAAAAAAAAATAATTAAAGCACCATCGTGCCGGAAAATAAAAGGCCTGCTAATTTTCTCAACAAAGCGTTGAATTAATTTGTTAATGAATGCATCTTGTTATTGACCAATTGAATCCAGTTCGGCCCTTCGTGTCAATATTTCTCATCACCTCCAAGTATCTCAGAATATGGTTGAACGAGTCCCTAAGATTAACGTCCCGTATCCTTGGAGATCCCGCATTTAATTCATTGTCCCATATATTGTAAACCTTAAGATGATTGTATCTCCGCCATTACGGTCCTTGCAAAGTGCTCCTTGCATTAATTTTAATGTCCTGTATAAAATGGAATAGATCTAAGTTTATTGTTCTGCAAATCACTTAAAATAATAGTTTTCCCCTTAAGTCAGGACATCAAGGAAGTTGTAAATTTCCTTACCGTTTGATTTAGAAGCTAAATTAATTATTTACGTGACGTTGTTGTAAATTAACGATTTCATTTTATGGAGCTTCGTTGTGTACAAAATCTCAATTATAATGAATAAATTACTGCTTTACTGGCATGTATGTATTTTGTTCCGTAAACGTTCAACTGATTAAATATTTTCACTTATTAATCATAAGTTTCACCAAATTTAATCAATTTAAATTAAAATTATTAGAATCAATGAGTGTACCGAGATATTTGTCTTTCTTTATTAATTTTAAGAAGATACAACTCAAAGATAAACGGTGCCAAGATTTTTTGACAACAATTATTATCTTGAATGAAAAAAACATACACTTAGTAAGACACCACTTTATTTTTGAATTAATAACAATAGCCAACCGGGTTTCGCTTGTCCCAAGCTTCATCAGGACTAAATATCAACTAAAGCAAATTAGATACAGGCACATATAAATATAGGTAAATGAAAACAATGAGTGAAAGAGATACAAAACAGATAGAAAGAGATGCAAATAGAAAATGTGGAGACAAATTATTAAGGATGATGAGGAGGGTGGGGGGGAAGGAAATAACAGTTTCAGCGGCGGAATAAATTTAATATGGGACTATCAGATAAATTAATTTGGTTATTTATTATATTTAAATTATTATTAACTGCTTTTTTTATTTCAAGGGCTTCTAAGTTGTTTAATCTAATTCCAGATCCATTTTTATGCAATATTTTAGTTCCCGAGATTTTATCGAATGAATGATTAGATTCTATTAAATGATTCGCGAATTCTGAAAAGGCATTATTGTTTAAACATCGTAAATGTTCTTTTACTCTTAAGTTGACATTCCGGGCCGTTTTTCCGATATAAAAAGCAGAACAATCATTACAATTAAGTTTATATATGCCCGAGTGGCTTAGTTTGTCGTCTTTATCTTTAGTATTAATTAAGTATTTACCTAAATTATTATTAGTGTAAAAAGCGGGTTTTATTTCAGATGGGAATTTTTTAACGCTTAAAGAAGAAAAGTTATTTGTATACAGAACTCTACGCCATTGGAATGTTTGATTTATATTTATATTATTAGGGTTATAAGATTTGTTAAATAGGAATTTATTTGATGCTATTTGTTTCAATTTTTTATTAAGAATATTGTCTATTAATTTTGTATCATACCCGTTGTTTAAAGCGATTTGTTTAATGATGGATAATTCGTTGCAAAAATTATTATTATTCAACGGAACGGTAACCAATCTATGAATCATGGAGTGAAATGCTGAATGTTTGTGGGATATAGGATGGTTGGATGAATTGTGAATTGTAATATCAGTATACGTGGGCTTACGATAGATATTAAATACAAATTTATTGTTAATTATACTTAAAGTTAGGTCTAGAAAATTCAATGTTAAGTTTGTACCTAATTCTACAGTGAATTGAATTTGTTTGTGAAAGGAGTTTAATATTTTAAGAAAAGAGTTTAATTGTCTTTCAGTGCCTGTCCAAATGCAAAAAACATCGTCAACATATCTTCTCCATAGTAAAATATTCTTTAAGAGAGGTGAATTTGAATCAAAAATATTGTTTTCTAAGTTATATAACTTAGAAAACAATATTTTTGATTCAAATTCACCTCTCTTAAAGAATATAAGTTATATAACTTAGAAAACAATATTTTTGATTCAAATTCACCTCTCTTAAAGAATATTTTACTATGGAGAAGATATGTTGACGATGTTTTTTGCATTTGGACAGGCACTGAAAGACAATTAAACTCTTTTCTTAAAATATTAAACTCCTTTCACAAACAAATTCAATTCACTGTAGAATTAGGTACAAACTTAACATTGAATTTTCTAGACCTAACTTTAAGTATAATTAACAATAAATTTGTATTTAATATCTATCGTAAGCCCACGTATACTGATATTACAATTCACAATTCATCCAACCATCCTATATCCCACAAACATTCAGCATTTCACTCCATGATTCATAGATTGGTTACCGTTCCGTTGAATAATAATAATTTTTGCAACGAATTATCCATCATTAAACAAATCGCTTTAAACAACGGGTATGATACAAAATTAATAGACAATATTCTTAATAAAAAATTGAAACAAATAGCATCAAATAAATTCCTATTTAACAAATCTTATAACCCTAATAATATAAATATAAATCAAACATTCCAATGGCGTAGAGTTCTGTATACAAATAACTTTTCTTCTTTAAGCGTTAAAAAATTCCCATCTGAAATAAAACCCGCTTTTTACACTAATAATAATTTAGGTAAATACTTAATTAATACTAAAGATAAAGACGACAAACTAAGCCACTCGGGCATATATAAACTTAATTGTAATGATTGTTCTGCTTTTTATATCGGAAAAACGGCCCGGAATGTCAACTTAAGAGTAAAAGAACATTTACGATGTTTAAACAATAATGCCTTTTCAGAATTCGCGAATCATTTAATAGAATCTAATCATTCATTCGATAAAATCTCGGGAACTAAAATATTGCATAAAAATGGATCTGGAATTAGATTAAACAACTTAGAAGCCCTTGAAATAAAAAAAGCAGTTAATAATAATTTAAATATAATAAATAACCAAATTAATTTATCTGATAGTCCCATATTAAATTTATTCCGCCGCTGAAACTGTTATTTCCTTCCCCCCCACCCTCCTCATCATCCTTAATAATTTGTCTCCACATTTTCTATTTGCATCTCTTTCTATCTGTTTTGTATCTCTTTCACTCATTGTTTTCATTTACCTATATTTATATGTGCCTGTATCTAATTTGCTTTAGTTGATATTTAGTCCTGATGAAGCTTGGGACAAGCGAAACCCGGTTGGCTATTGTTATTAATTCAAAAATAAAGTGGTGTCTTACTAAGTGTATGTTTTTTTCATTCAATATGTCACACCCCAAAGTATTTGCTTCCTTCGAAAAAATTATTATCTTTTTATCTTAAATTTATCGAAAATTTCTTTAATTAAATTAGGACTGTGTGTGGATATAGCCGTTAATGGTTTTTGTAAGAACTCACTTCTAAACTCGTAGCTTTCAAATCAAATAAAAATATCTATTCATGAAAACTTACAGTTAAATCATAAAATGTTGACTTTTTTTCACTAGTGCTCAAATTTTTTCTTCGTAATACGAGATCATTAAGAACATATGAAGCACTTGTTCAAAGTATGTTGGAATATAGATTCATTCTCCTTCTTAACAAAACCATATCCTAGAAATAGATAAAATAAAATAAAATACAAAAGAGGTTTATGCTTTTCCTGTATGTAAGGAAACATACATCTTATCCATTTCTGTATCCATCCTTGTTCTTAACAGGATCACAATTACTGATTTCTACGCATTTTAAAACCAGCCGAAAAATATTTTTAGATAAACATTCTGTTCAAATGTAATCTCCGGAACTGCGTTGAATTGAACTATCCACTTACGTATGTTGAAAGGGGTTAACTTATATGTGCCTAACAAATATACTCGTCGAAGATCCGATGCATTTTTCATGCTCCGAAAGCAAGGACTTTTCCCTATCAGCGCCAATCAACAGAGTGACTCAACTGCTTAACGATTCTGCATTAACCATTGACATTTCCAACGTCACTTACAGACAGTTTATCGACTATCTTTAGACGCAAGTCACAGAGAAGTAAAACTACCCCCATTGACCTTTTTATACTCACGTGTACCTAAAATATATAATTTCCTCCTTGTTATATTGGTGTATAACCTTTGTGCGAAAGACTTGGAAAAAAAACACCAAATAATAATTAAAAAAATAATAAACTTCTTATTTTTGTGCAATTCACAAAAAGTTCTTATAAACGCATCTTTGTAGTATTTATTATTTCACCCTGCTTGGTCCGCTGTTTTTAAATAACATTGATTTTTAATTTACACTATTTTATTTGTTTATCTAAATGATATTTGGAACGTGTTTCCGATATGAACCGCTGTTTCAAGGTATGCACCTACCTAAATCCTCATATGATTTCCCCGAACTCGTGCAATACGACTCACAAAAGTAAAACTACGATTACACTAGAGTATTATGATTACATTTATAATTACTCCCCAAAGTTTCGCGGTATGAACGTAGAATAAGTGGTGTATAATTCTATAATTAATCATACAGAGAAAAATAAGAATTGCTAATTTATTAAAAATCTCTTCCATTTTTCGGTAATCCGTTTAAAAACGGGATTTCAGTTCGTTTCCTTACAAACTTTAAGTAAATTCTTAATATATCCGATCACGTGTTCATGCACCTGCATTTGCCCTGATAATAATACAATGACGAAAAGCGAAAATATATTTTTAAAAAAATTAACACGTGTTTGCACATCGTAATGTACTGAAAGTTTATTTTAAAACCTTTCAATTCATTCGTCAAGGAATTTTAAGAAGTTCTTAATAAATTATTAATATTCAATATTATCAATTTTTCTTCATATCCGTTCCGTTCGTATCCGCCCAATCCAATTTTCCATGGGATACTTTTTCAATTTAGGCTTTATATCATCCAATGAATCAAATTATGCACAATAATGATGTGTCTTCACTTCTTCGCATCTCAAACCTCCCTTATCCTCTACAAGACTCCACTTAGTGAACATCTGATGAAAACTCCCCCCTATCCCTACATGATTTAACAGATATCACGCCTACACCTCTTCAAAATGTTAAAATGCTGAAATTGGATGACACCCTGCTCCCCGATACTGAAAAACCTTAAAACCATCGCAAACCTTACAGAAATGTATGCCGTAAGGTAAGGGATGTAGATGTTTTTATTGCGTACAGATCAGGGTGAATTTGAGTGCGTATCTTTGCACCCCGCGGGGTGTTTCGCTGATGATTGCGGATGACTTGCGAAATGACAGTTGAAATAAATGTTTCCACACGACTGATCTTTTCGTGAGTGTGGTGGCGGGGAGGTTTAAAAGGGTGCTTTTAATTCAAATTTAGTTTATTAAAAGTGTCAAATGTAAATAAGTTACTAGCAGACCAGTACACTAACTTTAATTTCGTGATCGGAAAATCAGAAAAATAAGAGTCCTGAAAAAATTATGTGTTTTAATCAAAACTTCAATTATTACAAAATTTTTCAATTGGCTAAAGCTACGAACAAATTGAAAGGTATGATGTTTTTTATATGAATATAACGCAACAGTCCCAACTCCTCCCAACCGTTTGGTGCCAGTGAGCCTATGGCATCCCCAATTGGGGTATGTTCAGTGTGTTGTGAGACTGAAGGTAGTGGGGAGGGGAAGGAGATGGAGAAGTAAAAGAGGATATACCTGGCTATTCATATCTGGTCACCAAACACGGCTGAAGCCTTACACCGGGCCATACTGAAAGAATCTTCCACTTTGGAACGTGCCAGAAATATACCTAATATTATTTTTAATTTTAAATAAATGTTAAAATTTAACAAATTGTCATTTTCTTATTTTTAAAATGCTTTTAATTAATATTTTCAGAAAAAATATTATTAAAAAACAAAGTAATGTATAATGCCATCATTTTCAATTAGTAAATATCATTTTACTTGACACAACACAAATATGATAAAATTTCATTAAAATCAAACAAATCTGTTAAATTTGTTTCTTACATTTTTAAAAACAAAGAATCTAAACAAAATTTTTGTCAGGTATACGTTATCTATTTCTGTCCACTCTGCTCATCTCGATTAACAAGATCATTTAAGGCACTTTATAATTGCAGTTTGGTGTATAAACCGCACTCTTTGAATTTGACTTCCACCCCCTCTCCCTACAGGGTTACAAGTTGGAAGTAACAACCCCTAAGTATTCGCGCCCCCATAAGGCCGACAATGATTGATTAAACCATCCACATCGGCGGGGAATCGTATTCGCATATTTAATTCCGAACCCACTCTAGCGGATTGAGTGGTTTTACAGGAATTAAATCATACTCTATTTATTTTCGACTCATATTTCAGAACATACTGTCCATTTTTAACTTGATTATCCTCGATGAAAGTGAAGTTGCTATTTTGATTTTTGGAGAAATTTTTTTTACTTCATATTGCAAGAGTCTCAAAATAATGTTACTAGTTTATTAAAATAAAAATCGGATATATTTATCAGAGACACTATCTAGGTCACAAACCAATTCTTTAGAACTTTGTAATGATTTTAAAAGATAGCAGCAAATACATGGGAAAAAAATTTTTGCCCTTGTTAAATCTGAATTCGAAATATGAAATCGACAAAAATGATGTATAACAATCAGGTCCTAATGGTCGAGTGATCAAAGACGTTTTCCACATAGATCCTGGGTTCGATTCCAATAAGACCATTATCTTTTTATTTTTCTATGTCATGTTCAGTTTTCGTTTATATTTATGAGTATATTAACTTCTTCTTCAACTATTTATGTATTTATTTTTTCACGCCACGAAGGCTTTTACATGTATACAATGTTTACGATAAGCTAATCAGGAGTACAATAATGAGTGTATATTACATAGGCCGAGTACAGACAATATTAGCAGGTACAATTCTAGTTATCGTTGAGAGTTTTATTTATTTATTATTTTATTACAATTAAACTTTTACTAGTGTTTTGCTTAGATACAAGCTTAGAATTTTTTTTTAAATCTTTATTCGTATCGATATATTCTAAAAATTTTAAACATTTTTTCGCTAACTTTATTTTTTTACCGTTATTATGGCTATTTCAGTCTCGTACCATTATTCCTCAAACTATGGTATGTATACACAACTTTTGGGGGAGTAGGTTAAAAGGGGTGTTTTACAATTATTTTATTACAATTATATGGATTTTCTCATCTTCGTTGCTATGTCGTGTTTTTTTCTTAGCTAAATTTTCAATTATTTGGTTGTTACCATTACCAACAGTCGATGGTACAACATTATCATAATTCAATATTTCAGGGCATTTCAAATGATTTAATCTCTACTTTGCGATGTATCTTACAATCGGAAAGGACAATGAAACAGTTCGTGCTAGTAATAGGTACCTTCAGTGAAACTCTTTGATCTTGACCCCTTGATTAATATAAAGGTATATCTGTATATCACAAGTAAATGTCTATGTGATCGAGTTCGAACACGTGATAATATACTAGTTATTTACTAAATAGTTTATCACAAAACTACTTATTTTTATTGTTTATCATCTTTTTTTTTTCTCTGTGTAGGCATATTTACTTGTGGTAATATAATAAATAGTAGAGTATTTTCACTAAATGTACCTAATACTAGCACGTACAGTTTCATAGACCCTTCGAACTGCAACATACCTCGCAAAGTAGAGATTAAATCTCACATTTGAATACTTTATCTGCGCGGTGTGTTGAGTGGGGCGGGAGGAAGTGACAAATAAATCATCCTTGAGCATAAATCATTGTTCAACCAACGCGGGCCTACTTCTAGATGGTGGCGTTTTGTGGTGGTTTGTTGAGTACATTATTGTTATAAAGGTATCTACATACAAAGACCGCGCGCTGTCCTATGAAAAATGAAGAGTGCATATAAAATAGAGATCACTACCTACTACTGAAAAAAAACTATGGTGCACGTTCATAACCGTTTTTTTTAATGGCGAATTTTTGTGCTATTGTCGTCTACTCCCAACATATTAGCAATCCATTTGCTTCTTCAAATAGGGTCGTTAAAACCTCAACGCACACTTTTTTTAAAGGAACTATCGTATATAAAATATGTATTTAAACATTATTTATGATAAATCGGTTTAAAACAATGTGGAAATGATTTTTCTTGCTGAAAATATTTGCACTGACCTACAAACTCCAATAAGTTGTGCGAATTTTACTACGCCTCAGCTCAAAGTTCTCAAGTTTTTGCAGCTTCTTGCAATCAAATTTCTGCATCATAGTTGACATAAAGACATAAGTGAACGTTTAGCTATGTCAGACTAGAATTATTGCTGGTTTGTTATTTTTAATCTAACATTTATTTACGACATAATTGAAATGACAAACTGATTGAAGGAAAAAAACCTTAGATGATACTAATAATAATGATTGGATCATTTCTATAGCGCTTTTTTCGTGAGAAAATCACCTCGATTGCGCTTCAAGAGATCAACATTGAACACCTTCGTTTAAAGTGCATTACAATGAACTGTTTGACTACTTATACAAATTAAATAAAAATCACTAAAAGCGAATTGATGGTCATGGTTTTTCTTGAAATAAGGAAAATCTTTGTTATGTAAACATTTTTGGTAATTACTGATTTCCGTATTTCCCCATCGTTCCGCGTACAACGAGCGGCTAAGTAATCTCGACTCGCATCTCGACATTAATACAAGTGGATTAAGAGAGGCTGTGCGTTTGATTTATGACGTTTTTCTCCGGCATCGCGCAGAGACTTGGGGCGTCGCGGCGCCCGGAATCACCCACCCCTGAATGGGGCACGGATTAATAAAAATAATTACCCAGAAAAAGGTGACTTGCTATACTGAAAATATTAACTGTTAAAATCTGACTTTGTCTCAGACTATATCAATCAGGCGGACCTTTTTATTCGAGGGTATAATCGTTATGGTGCTAACATGAGGTTTCATATTTTTGGCAACAATAATGGGCATCATCGTGCTTTTTGTTTTTGCTTTTTCCAGATAGTTAGTTTCACAGTTTTAGGTATTTTCGGCAGGAAATAGCAGGGGTCAAAATTTTAAATTGTTAAATTAATTTAACTTCACCCTTTTTATATATCTACCTACATTTAAAAAATGAAAATTCGTTTAGTACAGATTATTTAAATAAAATATCCATGAAGCTTCTAAATGGAACAGTTATTGTGTGACTTCAATGTTATTTGTTTATTTTATAATTTTCAAATTCTTGGAACAGCAGAAAATTTAAGCATTTGTCGCTTTCCCAGTAGGCTTAAAGCTATCGTTTAAAAATAAATGTGAGGAAAATATAGACTTATAAACGATCAAATTAAACATTTCTAGTTTGTGTTATTGGTAATTGTTTTTCATATGATTCGTACATTTTCGTTTACTTTGATTTCCCCCCTTCTTCAATGAGGGCATTCCAATAATTTATTATGCAAGCCTTCTAATTGCGACGCCCTTCGGAGAGAATCGACGCTGAGCCGATATGGCATCGTTAACGGGCGTCGTTAGGCCGACTCGAGCGTAACGCTGCTAATCGTCGCGCAACGGATTCGTTTGGCGTCAAGATTAACGAATAACGGAAGCTGCCTTGCATAAAAGATCGGGAGATAGACTTCTTATTGTTGAACAGGAAGAAATCTTCAAAAGCAGAGCGATTGTTGTATTCGTGTCTATACACCCGCGTATTAATGTGTATGTGCAACGAAGATTCAAAATAAAATTATATTACTTGACTCACTTATAGTATTATGTTACATTCGTATAGTCACCATGTATGAGTATTTATGAATCTGTAATGTTCTTTTTTTTATTTTTTATAAATATTTTTCTAAAACATGTTATAAGAACAAGGAGAAAGGATAGAATTGTAATTTTTTTTAAAGTTTTTAAAATTTTTGGAAATCCGGTTAAAAACGGGATAGCAGGCCTTTTCCCAATAACCTTTCAGTAAATTGCTAGAATATCGGAACTCGTTGTCATGCACAAGCATTTGCATTAAAAATATATAATAACGAAATGCGAAAATACTATGATACTTTTCCTGAAATCTCGTTTTTTACCGGATTACCAATAATTTGAAGAGATTCTTAGTAAAAAGCAATTCAACTCTTTTTACTCGATGTACATTTTATATCCCTATTACTGAACATGGTATGAACTAATGACATAATGAATAGTAATATTTTATTTAATTTCTCAACACTTTCTTGCTATTTTACAAAATTCATTCATTTATCATTGTTTCATTAAGCGAATTTTATTATTTTTACCTGTTAACTGTTTGAAAATTATCCTTGTTAATATTGTGTTACTTCAATTTCATTGTGAAATTATTAACCTCTATACGGACGAACCCTCGTGAGATTGATAATTATAAAAAATATTTGAAAACGAATGGAAAATATCTCATTTTAATTTTGAAGAACCAATAAATAAATAAAATGTATAATGAGTGCAAAGAAAACGGGAAAAAGTATCAAAGACAATGTTGAATATAAAATAGAGAAACTTAAAAAAAAAATCAATCACCTGTACTTTAAAACACTTTCTTTACTTTTCAACAATTGAAAAATCACCCTATCACGGTGAAACGTATACCTTACGAAGAAACCATTGGTTTTGAAACATATCGATCATTTTTGATTAAATAGTGGTCGTTACAAATTTATTTATTTTATTTAAACTTACTGTTTACCTATAAGAATTTGACAATATATAAGTGCTTTATCCAGAGATATTATATATAAGGAGAATCCAGTACAAACTGTGCTGGATGGTGTTTAAATCCATCAATGAAATGGCCCCACCCTTCATCTCTGAACTATGCTTCCCGGAAAACACTGGTCCGAGGCAGTCAACGCTTAGGATCAGCAACATCAGCAGCTGTAGGCAGACTGATAGAACCTATGCGCAAGCCAAATACTAAGTTTGGTGATCGCGCTTTCGGAGTATCTGGGCCGAAGGCTTGGAATAAACTCCCTCCGGAACTAAGATCCATAACAAGTCCAACAGAATTCAGGTCTAAACTAAAAACTTACCTTTTTAAGTTGTCGTACCCTTAAATTAAATATACCAATCCTAAGAGAAAGTCCAGTTATATTCAATTTTTCAATTAAGTCCTAAACCCTGTATCTAAATTTCGCCAATAAACAATTAGATAATGTTAATTAAGTGTTAATCTCAAGTGACCTACCAGGTAAGTATTGTACTGTATATTTTCTCCATAAATAGTTAAGTAATAACACTGTAGAAATGTATTATAAGTTTGTACAGCGCCCTTGAGGTGTTTTTGCACAAAAACGGCGCTATAAAAGTCATCCAGGTATTATTATTATTATTATTATTAATAAAAAATAAAAATTAAAAATCTGCAAGACACTTTATGCAAAAATGCTAATCATTTTTATCTTTCTTCATTACAGTGAAGAAAAAAAAATCGAAATTCAAGAAAAAATAAAAATTTTCTTTAAAAATTACTTCTTATAAAAGTTTCTCGAAACCAAAATATCCCTAATAATGAAAATTTTGTGCACGAATTTCTTCTCGGGTTTTTCAGGCGAAAGTTTAAAATGAATATTAATTTTAAAATATTTGATATGATAATGATAATTTTTTTCTATTTTAATTAATCAGTTTTTTATATGCATATTTTATTTCACTTAAATCGTACAAAACTGAGCATGTAATCATATTTCATTCTGCAGAAATGTAAACAAATGTAAAATCTAAAATTTTTTAAATACTTAATTAAAACTCATATTTGCAAGAACTTAAATGATATCGCATGTCGCAATGATAGTGGGTCCGTTCTGGGCCCACTACTCTTCATCCTCTTCACAAATGATGTCGCTAAAATAATAGAATCATTTGGCCTTCTATCTCACTGCTACGCTGATGACCAGCAAGTTTATTTTTACTGCTTACCAGAAGAAATAAACAGTCTAAAAATTCGTATAACTGAGTGTATAGAAGCAATTACTCGCTGGATGACCTCAAATAGATTGAAACTGAATCCCACAAAGACTGAGTTTCTGTGGACTGCTACAAGCAGACGTCAGCATAACATTGAAAACTCCCCAATAACCATTTCCGGAAGTGACATCACTCCAAAAACGTGCATCAAATTACTGGGTGTCAATCTGGACGCTAATTTTTCCCTTAACACTCACGTGAACAGAACTGTAAGCACGGGGTTCTTTCAATTAAGGCAAATTAAAGCAGTGCGGAGAAACCTGCCAACAGAGGCGACTAAATTGCTTGTCAATTCCTATGTTGTTTCACGTCTAGATTATTGCAACGGAATATATGCAAGTCTCCCTAAATGTCAAATCGACAAATTACAATCCGTTTTCAACGCCGCGGCAAGGCTTATCACCGGAGTATCTAAATACTACCACATTTCAGAGCATCTCAAAAATCTGCACTGGCTCAAATGTCCTGAAAGAATCCAGTTCAAGGTATGCTGGATGGTATTTAAGTCACTTAACGGAATGGCTCCGGCTTATTTATCAGAATTGTGTATTCCAGAAGATTCCAATTCCCGACAGTCAACCCTTAGGTCAGCAACGTCATCAGCTATCGGAAGGTTGAAGGAACCAAAGCGCACACCAGATACTAAGTTCGGTGAGCGTGCTTTTGCCGTGTCAGGACCTAAAGCCTGGAATGGACTGCCACGTGATTTGAGAATGATCGCAGACTCGACAGAATTCAGGTCTAAACTTAAAACGCACCTTTTCAGACAGTCGTATCCATAATTTCAGAAACCTCCACTTTCACAGTTGACGGCAATTTAAATTTAAATTAACAAAATGTAAAAAATACTAAAAATAAAATAAAATAAATAAAAATAATAATTAAAAATAAATAAATAAAAATAAAAATGATAACAACTAACAATTTGTAGGCTTTTAAGACAGTTAAAATACATTTAAATTAAAATAAAAACTATAGCAGACTTAAGATCATGCGACGACCAGTGTTTTTTGATATAGTGTCCTCTGCGTGCAGTTCTATCTTTTATAAGCATAAACTTTTTAATATAAGTGTGTTTGTTGGAAGTGACTTGGCAGGTAAGTATGTTTTGGTATCTTTTCTAAATAACAAATGTAGATCCTAGGAAATAAATTGTACAGCGCCCTTGAGGTGAGTTTTCACAAACACGGCGCTCTACAAATTATCCAATTATTATTATTATTATTGTCAGGCGTTCACAAAACCACGAACACAAATACCTCCTTGACAGGAACACAACGCGTATCTCACCCCGTTCCACCCTTTCTATCGCCAAATAGCTCCATTGTGAGGCTCTAGTCAACCAAAACGTTTTAAACCGGATGCAATGTACCGTGCAATTTATAACCTCTTCCTTTAAATTGCCCGCATTCAATGCAAACTATTTTATTGATCCTTTGTAATATTAAACCAAACTTCCATATTTTCATACAGAGAAATATCTATCATATTTTCATACAGAGAAATATCTATCATTTTGTTAATGTTTAAGCCAACTATTTCTTTACAAAGTAATGGTGTGGAAAAACGTATCGGTAAGAATTGTTATTTTTTAAATTATAACCAATCTCAAATATATTGACAAAGTGCGCAATTTTATCAATGAACGCATTCAAATCCAAATTCAAATTCTATACGTAGCTTAAGCTGGTGTTTTTGTTTGTGATAAGAATGCTCACTATATCCCAGGGTGATCTCATATCTGTTCCACAATCTTTAAATTAACTAACTAACCATTACGCCGTTCTTCAAAGGGGTAGGCAGAGTGAACGGACCGCCAAACAACTTAATCTTGGCACACACTTATTGCCTTATTCACATCCATACACACTATTCTATTATGCTGACTCTTGTTATAGCCCGATTCAAGTATCCGATTCACTTGATCGTGCCATGTCTTCAACGGGGGTCCCCAACTTCTTCAACCATTCACGTTTGCGTCATATATTCTCCTTACCCTATTTTCCTCATTCATTCGCTCTACACACCCAAACCATCTAAGCGTCCCTTTCTTAATATAATTCATTACACGATCATACATAGTTTTACCACACATACGCCTCAGTTCTACAGAATACAATCTCTTTCCTGTATATGTTTTACTTTATTGAATTATAAACATCAGTCAGTATAAAGAGATATAACATTTTAGGTCAACATTTTTTTCAATATTCTTGTATTCCTGTATATACCCCCCAATTTCATAAAACTATTTTGGTTTATCATTTCCAACCGATTGGCTTTCTAAAATATCTGAATCGCAATTTAATCACTAAATACGTCATGAATACAATATTCCACCGTGAAACAGAAAACAGTGACAACTGAAGCGATTCTTTTTTCAAATGTCATAAATCATCCCGCCAAAATCCTTCACCGACCGCCATGACACTTCCGGGACCCTAGCATCCCTATCTAACATCCCCTACAAGTAATAGTGGTTCTCCCTCGCACGCACCTAAGGGATGATACTTGTATAACTGAAAGAATTGCTGTATCGAGAGAAAGCAATCTGTCATGTTCCTTTGTCATCCGTTTATGCAGCAAAATGATTTTTTCGCGGTAACGACATGCCAAAGGGGGTATGTGGTTTTAAATTTGCTTTTTGTAATGCGAAATTGAGGAAAAACAGAAGACAACTAAAAATATAAATCATTTTTTCATGCAGGTCTCAAACATTATACATTTTTACTTCAATTATTATTTTTTTTATTAAATATATAAATATACAAATACAGATATTTCGAGACTAATTGCGAAAAACGGTATTTTTTTAACGAAACTGACCAACTCAATTGAGAAATTATTTCTAGTGTTTGAATTGGAGAGTAAAAAATTATGGTTTATAAGGTGTTTAAAAAATTACATTAATTAACGTATATAATAATTAACAAACCTAGATGATAATTTAAAATAACGTAATAAGATGTTAGGTAATCTGTACAAAACAGAAAAGAGATCTAATAAACTTCAAATGACATAATACAAATGTCAACACAGAACAGAAAGATATATTAATAATAATAAATGTATGTATTTTGTCAATTGTAATTTAATTTTTCTTATTTTGAAACGTACACGACATACAGTGCTATTCCACACGCTTAATTATATTACAAATTCAACATTTAATTCGCTAATTAACCGAGCTCTTCATACTTTAAATAATATTTGTCTAAACTCAAACATTGATATTTTTCGGATTCACCGCCCAAATTCAAACGTGGCATCATGTCAATAATATAAACTGTTGCGCCTGCATACAAACACACACACCCACCCTCAACCACTCACACATACATTACACACACCTATATACTACACACGTCACATGGTAATTAAGGAATAAACATACCACTTAGCAGAAATTACAAGGAAACATATCATAGGTACCTAACATGAATTATCTAATTCCTGTATAATGTATTATCACTGTAAATCGTGTACTGTTTGTTTCTATGATGTAAAATAAATTAAAATTTATTTCATATATTCTACGTTATTCATCATTTCAAACGTATACCATGTGTAAATTGAATAAATAAAAAAATTAAATAAACAAAAGTAGAGTTATGACCTGGTTATCCGAGATTCCACATGACTGATAACTGAATATTAAAAATAATATATAAAACATTATTTAAATTAATGTGTCGAAAATAAATATCTACCTAGTACAGTCAAATATTTCTTCTATGAATTTGACCAATTTGTTTCCTTATAAAAATGTTTGCATTGTAACCAGCTGTTGAGAAATTTTTGTTCACAACCAAAACCAAAATTTTTGTTGCGATACAAAATGCCTCAATACGCAAAAATTTTTCTCGGCCATAACTTGTATTTGAATAATTTGTTCCGCTAAACAGGAAATCTAAAAATAAAATAGATAAAACGAATTGCTTCACTTACACACCATGAAGTAAATAATTTAACCGAATTCTACAAGAATAGAAATATTTCCCTAAACAACGTCAAACGCCCCAACAGAATTCCACAATTAGCAGACATTGTGGAACGGATTTCTATAAATCAGGGTGACAGGGTTACATGACGGGACGGGGTAAAGTATTCCAGGAGTTCCATGTTACTTGTAAGGTCTGCTGCAGTAAACACGTGGCATTATTCTAAAGTCTAGAAGTAAATATCGGACCTCTTTTCCAGCATTTATGCTTCTTACTTTTTCTATGTCTTTTTTTTATACAACTAGTTGACGTGTACTTGGTGGTGCTCGGAAGTATGGTTAGGAGAACAAAATTGACCAAACGTAAGTATTTTACCATATTCAAGGTTTTTTTTCACTTGATCGTGCAATGTCTTCCTCCGGCATCCCCGACTACTTCTACCATTCTCTTCATATTCTTCTTACACCTCTTTCTTCGTTCATCTCTACTATTCATTTCTGTGCACCATGTTAAAAACTACATAATGTCGACTATAATTCGACTCCGTATCTCATTCCCGTGCACATATAGTGCGTAAAGTCTTTCTCGGGCGTCTCTGACTTCTTATACCATTTAAACTACTCTCTAAACACTTCTAGCACGAATAAAATAATCATTTTAGAGTCTATAAGGCACAAACAGAAGGAACATGATTTTTTATAAATGTAGATATATGATTGTGGAAATACTTGACTTTTATGTTGATAGAAACACAAGAAATGAGAAATATCAGAGCTCGAAACTCGTAGGAAATAAATTCTATGGGCATGATTTATTTCACCTGCATTTGCACCCCGTTTTAAAGTGAATGACACCCTTAGTCTCACCCTGGTAATTTAATTGACGATCAATCGGAATAATTAGAGAGTCCTGAATTATATTTAAACCTTAATTCGGTAAAGCGCCCTTCAGATGTGTCGGGGGTTGTTAGTGGCCAGATCTGGAAAGCAAACTATTTGGCAATTCAGATACACTGAGAAAACGTACTGATATGAAATACTGTTAATTTATTAAAAACTGGTCAAATTATTCGTTTTCCTGTTAAAAACTGCCTTTAACGAATGAATTGGCAGAGTTCCTAACAAAGTATCAGTTGATAGAAAATGTTTTCTGAGGACGGCGGAACACGTTTTCATACAAATATTGATATTGACATACGAGTTTTTCGCATTTCGTCATGAAATCTTTTAGGAAAAGAACACGTGTTCTCGATATATTCTGAATGACTAAAGTTTTTCATGAAAATTGGCATGCTTTTACTTTCTTAAGATAATCGTTTTTCTTCGTGTACTTAACATAGCAAAACAGTAAAAAGCATAATTTTTTTTCTGGTGGGTTGTTTACTATAAAGTTGTTTCTTTAACTTACTGCATTGTTCATTCGGTTTAGGTACAGAAAAATGACCATTGCTAATTTATTAACAAACTCTTCAAATTATTTGTAACTCTGGTTAAAAACGGCATTGCTAGCCTTACGAGTGCATTAACAGGATTATTGATAAACTTTTAGAAAATTACGAAAATATTATCATGATAATACTAATATTTTTGCATTACAACGAAAATTCTGTATAACGTCATGATAAATCATCAAGGCAAATCTAGAAAAATTAAAAAAACAGACATGTTAATTTATCGTAAGGGCAAAAATCGGTTCCGTGTACCTAACGATAATAATAGATTTTCTCAATCAGGTCCCGGTATTTGCTTTAAAACTGCGTTTTTTATAAATAGTTAATTCAGTTAAAATACTGTTAAATTTTCAAGCAAAATTCAGTAAATTAACATTTTTAACCTTGGAACCCTGAAACGAAAGTACACGTGTCGTGTCTTCCCAAATAACTTGTCATGTCAACCTTCTGTCACTTGTCAGTTGGAATTTGGCGGGAAGGGAGGGACAAATCAGAAGCTGACATTTGAAAATTCAAAAATAGAACGTCGCGGTGGCTGAATAAGCTTTTTTATTCAGAATTTGTTATATACCTGTAAATACAAATATTAGATTTTTATTTCATTGGAATTTATTGTCACAACTATTTTTATCAGTAAATTTAACCGGTAATGAATCATTTTGAATTGGGAGGGGGGTAAAATAGAATCATATTAATAAGTCGTCTAAACGTGGCTAAAACCACAGTTTGAAAATGGCCTTGAAAGCCGAAACAGCTGTAACAATAACAAAAAACAAAAAATACTTGCAGAACTTAATAATTACATTATTAAATTTGATTTTAATTAAATAAAAAAAAAACAATTAAATGGATTTCTACGAATCAAACACAAAAACAATAAACAAATAATAGAGATTCTTTCTTATGTAGTGGTATTCTATATGTTGGGGTAAGAGTAAGGGTAAGAGGGGACTGCAGGGTACTGCGGGTGTTCTAAACTAGTTTAAACCGGATTGATGGGTGCTCGTGTAACTATTGGTGTGCAAAAAATACATTCAAACGTGCGCTCGTTAAAATTATTTGGCTCTTTTTCCCTCTATACTGACACACAACCTCTTTGACATTGCGCAAAAACAAATAATTAAAATAATATTAAAGAAATCATTTTTATATTCATCTGAACTCATATTCAGAGAATTTAAAGTCAGAACATTAAATACTCTATTCCTGTATCACTCAACCTTACAAGTTTACAAAGGTGATATCGTAAACAAAACCGTACTATTCAAAAACTCAGGCAAAAATACATGTTACCAGTTCCGATTTGTAAAAAAACTTTCGGTCGACAAAACTACAAATACTTGGAACAAATTTCTTCAATAAATTGCAAAAAAATATAAGATCACTTAATGATAGATTTAAAAAAATCAAAACACAATTAAAAAATATACTGAAAACCTGAACTTAAAAAAAAAATTAATAAAACAAATTAAATAAATAAAGAAATCTAAAAAACTTAACAAATAATATACCTCATCCCATACACACAAGCAATTACTTATTATGGGAGAACATAAAAAATAATAATAATAGTAAAAATTAAATAAATTAGTAAATTGACTAACTACCCAGTTAGACTCGAGAATAATTCTCCACTAACCGGGAATTGTAATTAGTTAATTAAGATTGTTATGGATTATTTTATTATATGGTATCTTCTATGTAGGTATGGCTATAAAAAAAATATATATAGATATATATTGTCATCTTGCTTTTGATTTTTTCTCATATCATACGTATTATTAAAAATACTAATTTCGGTTGTGTCTGTCCGTGAAACTCTGATTCAATGAACTCATTTTTATTATTTTAGTGTCATTTTCAAAATTGGAACTGATTGTGTGAATAATTCAGACAACCAATTCACAACGAGTCACAAGAATTAAGACAAGTGCTTATATATAATATAATATTTTAGAAGAAAACTATTTTAATTGTTATTTTCAAAATTAGTACTTATTTATAAAGAATTCAGACTCTCACGTGATTTTTCACGTGTTTGCGCTAGTTGAACATATTATTTGTGTAAAAACAGTTCTACTTGTAAGAAAAATTTTCCTACTAAATCTGGTACCTTTTTTTTTTTTTTTTTTAAAGAAAGACAAGCATTCCCAGGTTACGAATAACCCAACAATGTTTGAAAATCTCCTACTACCACCACAGAAAGCCGAAAATGTTGCTTGTGTTGTGATGGAGGACTTAGCCAGCCGAGGAATCGAACACGCGACGCTCGGGTGAGACCCAAGCGCTATGCCCACTCAACCACTGACCGGTCATACACCTACATAAATTAGTCCACTGTTTCGATTTTAATTTGTTCAATTCGTTGGAAGACTTCATCGCTGAGTGCATTTTCAAAGCGTGTCTGTGCTCATGGTATTTCAATGTAAGCAGCCCTGAAAAATGTATCCATTCAGAATAAATATAACATCAGCTCTTCATACATAATTAATTGAATAGTGACCAGCGATTGAAAAAAATACCAACTAAAATGCTAATTTTTATTACTTCGTTCACGATGAAAATAGTGGTAAAAACGGGTAATATTTCTGTTAATCTAGAAATTTAAGACATAAAAAAATGCAAATTTCTTGACACCGGAACTCACTTCACTTGAGACTTCAGTCATAAAGATTTTCTGCTTTATACTAAGGATGCTGTTTTCCTGAAGGCAGCACCTATGCCAATTAAGTTTCATTGTTATCACCTAGCTATTTGTTTCCCCATCCATTCCGATAGACTTATCAAACAAATCCCCTCTCACGGTAGCAGTGGCGTAACAGATTCCTGTCTTACCGCCCTGCCCCCTCAAATACACTGTAATAAGCCATCCGCCACTTCTCTAGAGCCCGCGGCCCGCCCGCCACTTCTCAGTCCCATCTAGTAAAAGCTCTCATTAACGATATATTTATGCCAATCATTACCATTTAGGGCAACACTCTGCAGCGAAATGTGTGGAGCTTTATTTTATTAGTCGTGTTTGCAGAAAAGTTATTTCAGCGCTCTTGGAAGTTAGGCTTTTAAAATAATGTTGATACTTAACACACGTACAAACATATCATATATTGTGGTTTAGGTAACGAACTCGGATGGAGTGGAATTTTTTTATTTGTTCAATTGATATCACTGCCTACGGCAGTTAGAAATGTTTTTTTTTCTCAAAATACAAAATAAAAAACAGAGACACAATGGACAACGTACGTCCTATTTATACTGCCATTCATGCTGTCTCCCTCGGTCATACGGTCTCTTCCATATACTCAAACATACGATCACCACAAAAAGAAAAAATATCAAGTTTTGTATCCAAAAACAGAAGTTAAATATTATATAATAATTAAAATTTACACCTGAAACGAAGGGTTCTGATCACAATTTGAGAAAAAAATATGATTTTTTTTTTGCTAATTATTTTCATATGGAACGAGAAAAAAGTGAGAACTATTATTTATAGTACATTTGTCTAATAAAATATTTTTTTACTATAGGTAATTTTAGTTCAGCGTTTAGACGAAAAACCATTTTTAACACTTTATGGTTGATTTCAAAATTTTAATTTTTTCAAAAGTATTGTTTATTTCAAATAATAAAATTTAAAAGCTAATTTCATTTCATCTTTTAAAAACAGTTTTATTTTTTGTAAACGTTCAGAAATATCCCAAAAATTAGAATTTTATTGAGTAGCGGAAATACACACAAATTCTCCGCCTTTCTGACAGCATCTTTAAGAAATGTAATGGTCAATATATGCCAGAGGCCTGAATGCCTCTGAGTGTTGTAAAATGTAAACATTTGTAAGTCGAAATAAGTAGCAATAACGAAATTGAGAATCGTAGGAGAGAAAAATGTTACTTTATTTTGGGGATGAAAATCAGAACCAATTATTGTTTTCTATTTCAAAACACAAATTTGGCTTCTCGGGTTACTTAAAGAACCAATAAGGGTTAAGGGTCGGAATGAAGTACCTCCCTTACTGACTCTGGCAGCCGAAAACACCTGGGGCCAGCTTTTAAGTGGCTTTTATTTTATACCCTTAAGCGAGTTACATCCCTTCTAACAAAATGGTAAAGGACCAAAGGAAGAAAAGATTGCCGACATAAGAAAGGATTACAAGGACTATAAAAACGTTATAAAGTGCGTAATCTCAGGAAATATGGAAATTCTCTAAAGATTTTCTTATTTACATTTTGCAAAAGTTCCGGTTTTATTTTCCGAGGGCATTCTGTACGGTGATAATACACTTTTTACAGAGGATATTTTATACTTTTAGTGGGACGTTAATAAGTAGGCAAGGAGGAGTAAAATAAATGTCGGATAAAAAGTTTCATTGCTTCCATTTTATCTATGGACATAAATTTCATTTGGCTAACTTCAAAAATACCTAAGAATGATAATTCATTTCGTTCAAGTCATTTTAAAAAAACACCCATATTATTGAATAAAAGTAGGTAACATTTTTTTATAGAGTATACTTTAGTTTCGCTGGAAGCAAACATAATTATTTTTGTATTTATTTATATATACTCTTAAACTGGCTTTCACATAAAAGTGATACGTGATGCAGTGTACATAAGAGAATCTCTGTATTATACAGGAGATACTGACAGTAAATATATGTAATCCATTGTAAAGTAGGTACAAAATACACAATTTTAAAATTGTGATTACAAGTTTAATGAGAAAATATTAAGAAATGAAACTAAATATGAAGCAATATTAGTAAAACGTATAAGTAACATAAAGTAAAAAAGAAATTACAACAACACTACAAATAAGACAAAAGACTTAAACAAATTTACTAACGCTACTCTAATTTGTAGGATTGGACAAAGTGTTGGTATAGATTATGCTTAATTCTATAAATGGAGTCAATAAATACATCAATAGCACCCCATACTTGTTGCCCAGATCATGCATCCATCTTTTAAATTAATCTTATTTTTTTAGTTACTAAATCTGAGTATCTTATGAAATGATTTCAATAATCAAATTAAAACCCGGCTTAAAGAAATCTAAAATGAGAAAACTTACAAAATTAAAAAATATATATTACAGGAGCTTAAACAATCAGTAGGTATTTAATTAAAACCTAGTGTTCCTCCAGAAACCTCCCGTAAAAGAGAACTAAGAACGGGTTGATTCAAAGAATTTGAAAAATTCACCAGTTCTCCTTAGACTCCTTGACAAACAAATGTAATAACCAATCATCATTCAGGATCCTCCCTCTGAAGCAAAAGGAACAAGTATGAATAAGTACATAATATGAAACTAACGGAGGCCTGGGGCCGGCTTTTGGAGCAGCAAAGCCATGATTTGGCAAAACATTGATAAATGCAATAAACGTGTAATCCGTCATATTCAATTAGGCATTGCAATTCTGTATTCCACTGAGCCGTTTGATTAATGCAATTGCATCCTGTATATTGATATCCATAAAATAATAATGACACGAGATGACTTCGACATTTTCAGAAAATATGTGGGTACTTTATGCTTTCATTAAATAATATCTAAGTGTTGGTAAAGAACGACAAGTGGCCAATCCAAATTGAGTTTTTAATAATCAAGTGTTAATATTGAAATAGTTTTGTGATTATTCAACATCCTAATATCCTTTTTAAATTGTCATTTTCCTTGTCCCTTTCCTTTCCTAAAAGTCTTATCTTTGAAGAAACAAGAATTGAAGAAAGAAGACTTATTCATTTAATACATATCACATATGCTTTATGATTCGTTAGCTTGTCGTCATTGCATGACATTTTATTTCGCTGTTCATATAATTAATCTCGTGTAAAAGCCATTTAAATAGTGAGAATTTCATACCCAAATTACATATTGTCGTGTGGTGAATTGTGAACAGATTTTCGTTGAAAAATATAACATTAATGGTGACTGTGTTAGGTGTACAGCTATAAACTGTAGTTACATGGAATGCTAAGAAAACCAACAGGACTCCAAAAGAAACTAACATCATCACCAGGTAAAAGCTTCCTTTCCTCTCTCCTTGTATTCCTTGTGATAATAACATCGATTGATCTTCTCTGTTCAAATAAAGACAGTCCATTTTAAATTCCAATCGGGCATCAAATAAGGTGTCCTTTATTATGAATCCTTTTGATAAAATAGCGAAAAGATAACGGAAATTATAAAGAATGCTTGATTATTAATATCTCAATTTGGCAAAAGTGTTAGCTAGCCACTTGTTGCTCTTAACCAACCATAATACATTCAATACATTAGTTGTTGAAACATACAAATGTTTTCTTCTTTAATGTGAATACAGCACGAGAGCCACTACTACTACTACTACTTCCTAAATATTCTGAAGCCTGTGAAACCATGACATCCCCAATTGATGTATTGTATGTTGTGATGCTGAAGGTAGAGGGTAGGGGAAAGATTTGCGGAAAAATAAGGTGGGGATATATCTGGCTATACATATCTGATCACCAAACATGGCAGAAGCCATTTCAAGCAACTTTTCAATTCTGAATGGTGGTCTTTCACCAGGGTGATACTGAGAGTATCTTCCATTTTGGAACGTGCCATAAATGCACCATATTTATTATTTTTAACGAATTAATTGTAAAACAAACAAAATAGATTCTTTAAAACGTATTTGTGCACGCCGGAATTCAAAATCACGACCTCTGAATTCGTAGTCAAAGGCCTTACTTTCGACCACGGAGGCCGTCAAAGATAAAAAACATTTAAAAACAGAGTTCGTTAAATATTTATAACGCGTAAATCTTTATTGGTATTCTTAGTCTAAGTAGGATAAAAAAGTTTAAAAAATAAAATCAGACACATCTATATGGTATCAATTGAATCAAATGCGAATAAAGCGAGGAGTGTGTGATAAGCAGAGTGGCTTTTCATCCTCTGTGTCTACCCTTGTGTGCAATGGCGTTATGTTTAGGATACTTTATATCTCAGGCTGTGGACAGTTAGGACCATTAATATACTTAAATAGTAGGTACTCAATGGGTCACCCCAGGACTAAAAAATTAGACACATTAAAATTTTAACCTTTCCCAGAGAGACTCATTTTGTAGAAGGGGGGAAACACAGAGGCTGCATAATCTTTCCACAGCCGAGCTGTTACACTCAAGAACGAGTCGTGGAAGCTACTCGTTCTCATGTGTCAAATGGGCGCGCATTTGGCGTATCCCGACTACGCATCGATGACGAAGGCAACAATGATGCTAGTTCTTCGGAGCATTTTCCAATGTAATACCGGTAGAACAAAGACAGCATACCAACCTGCCGCCTGTGCTCAAAATATTGCCATCCATTTCTTAAGATAATAATAATAATATTTGGATGACTTGTACAAAATCACCTCAAGGGCGCTGATCACTGATCAGATAAGGGGATCTATTAAACGGATCACCCATTTCTGAACATAGTCAAGGGTTTTTTTGTGTTTTGGGGCTCCAGACTACAGGTGACTGCTAAATTGAACAATGGGGTGCATTTGCGATTTGTACAGGATCAGCAGTTGGGTACTAAATGCAGTATCTGCGGGCCCTGTACAGTACCCCTGGCTTCATAGAGGCTAACTTGCTTCGATGGAGCCCCCGTGCCTGTGCTGTTCACTTAAAGCTACACCAAGCATATTAACAATGGAGAAATAAGCACTGAAAATCGGATTTACAAATTAAACCCACATTTTGGATACGTACCTATTCGTACCTACTATCCTTTCAATCTTTATTGAGATACACAGAATCCATAAACAAATTCAAATCTTATCCTTCAACGTATTTCTTCGAAGAGAGAACAAATACCTATTTAATTTAAATAAACTCGACTAACCCTCCAAAGACTTCAGCCATTTCAAACTCTGCTACGTACCGCAAAAGTATCGATACTTTATCAATATATTTATTCAGTCTCTGTTGGTTTAGAATGATCAAAGCATTTACATAAAATACTTAAAACCAAAGCAACTCCCCTGTGGTTACGTTTGCGACCGCTTCTTGTTAGGTACTATTGCATCTTTCAGACAAGTGCAAACATAATGTAGGCATGTTCGGAGTCTAGTTGCACTTTCCGCAGCGGAACGATGTTTGCATACGATATTGAATGGATTTGGAATTATCCAGTATATATGCACAACAAATGCATGCATTACAGCGGGCACTTCAAGTCTAGCGAGCTTTGTAATGGAGTTTGTACCAATGTAGGTACATGCGTGAAATAGTAAGTATATAAATTAAAACAATTTTTTTTTTTTTAAATTAACTTCATACAATCAAAACCATTTCCTTTTTTTGTTCTCTTAATACCTAATTCAGTTCTGTAGAGAAGGCCGTAAATTTAGTTCACAAAAAGATTTATTTTCTTAAATCTCAAACTCAACAATACAATTAAAACAAATATATTTTTTCTTCCATAATTGCAAATTCATTTTGTGGCGTCATTTTAATTTAATGGTGGTGTACACAAAGTTGTTTATTTTATTTAAATATAATTTTATTTCTGCCTCAAACAACTATATTAGAAACTCTTAAAACTAAAGAACTGCGTGATACTTCATTAATTGTTGTAGACTATTGTGATAACGTACCTACGTTTTGAGGGAACTATTTCATGCTTACATATTGATTAATACTATTTAACGTAATCATATTAAATGCTTTTTAAAGGAATGTTTTTAATGCTTACAAACTATCGGAACCTTTAAAAAAACCTGTTATAATTAAGTTCATATGAATTTATACATATTTTTAATGATAAAGAAATATTTGTAAGACAAGGTTTTTATGCAAAGCACAAAAGATAAAAAAACACAAAGAAAAAAAGGATAATTATTAATTATTAGCCTGAAACACCTATAAAAATCTTCCGAGAAAAAATACATGCCGCCGACAGGAAATGAACCCACAGCCCCGAGATAGTATAAATATAATTTTATAATTAAAAATAATAATATTTGACTGGTCAAAAATATTTCACCAATAAATGAAGATATATCATATGTCTCGACGCCATCTAGTGAGAGTTTCAGCACTAACAAAGCCTTTCCTACATAAATAAAGTTGTTTGTTTTCGGGTGAAAAAATGTAATAAGCAATAATTGTTAAATTAAAAATTCTAATAAGTATCGATTTATTTTGCGGGTTCAGAATAAGCTAACGTAGCTTAGTGGTTAGAGCAGCTGACCGACAATTAAAAGGCTGCGGGTTCATTTCCCTTTGCCGTTGTTTTATCTCGGGAGGTTTTATTAAATTTGTTTGGGTGTTTATTATTGAATTTATAATACTTAAAGTTGACATACCTTCATTAAATTTCTCAAAACTTTACCATCGCTAATGTAACAACACGCCAAAAATATAAATACAAATGCTAAATATTCTATCACATTTAATTTCATTACTACATAAAATGGCAACATTTGTATTTAAATCACAAACGATACTCGTCTAAATTGTAACAAAACAGTTAAAACTTTGAAACTAGCTATTTGAGTAGGTGAGGATATTAGGCAAAGCATTGCTTAAACCACTCAGCACTCAGCTTTCAGTTGACTCAATTGCTCTAGACGGAAAGGCTTCACTTCGGATAAGGCTTCAGTGCGGGTAAGGGAAGTGGCACACATCGCACAGGAAGTGCCGGAGGAAGTTATCTGCACTTACCACGCGTGCGAACTTCAGGTGATGGAATTAAAGGGGTGGTTTAATGACGGTGGCTATCAAACTCGAGCTTGTTACTAATTCTAAAATATATTAAATTTGCAAACAGAAAGTTTTGGATTGAATCGTTAAAAAAATGTATTGATTATCGTTAAAAAAATGTATTATATTAGCTTCAAATTAAAGTGGTTTTTGATAGATCAATAATAAAACAGAAACAAAAATCTGTCTTTAGGGACCAATAAATGGCATCCCCTCAGCCTTATAGTTGACTTTCCTATTATTTTTTATTTATTTATTTCACGCCTATTAAGGCTTTTACATACATATATATAAAAAATATTTACGAATTTGTACACGAAAATAGTGCAGGAAACGACTATTTAAAACAATTGCATAAAAAATAAATATAAAGTCAAAATATGACTGAACTTGATCTACACAGCATGCAGGCCCAAAACATAAAAAATCCAAAAAAAATTTTTTCTGTTTCAGTAGACAAAATTATTATGTGTTAGTCAAATTAAATACCTTTATTAAAATATTCCAATACTTGATGAAAAAAACTTCAATAGGGTATGCTTATATATTGAAATTGATGTACTAAATATATCAACAACATCGTAGTATTTGTTTCCTAGCTGTTGAATCCGTCGCATAGGAGTGTGATATTGGGACGTTGATATAGAATTGCTACAATAATATGGTAGGTACTGTCTTGTAACCGACCTGCTTGGAGTATGAAAAGAGATTACATATAATAAATCAGGGGTATCAAACATTGAATTAATGATTTTATACAAACAGGTTAAATCGGAAATAATTTTATTAAATTTAATGAACAAAGTACGTTATCGTTATTTAGGTTTTCTCTAGGAATGAATTATTTTGAAGATCAAGAGTGCAAAATTACATCAGTCTCGAAATAGAACTGTAGATTTCTGTACAAATCAAATCGGCGCCAACCGCCCCAGACTCATAAATAAAAATCACTTTGAAACTGTCACTGACTTGTACAATTTTGCACATTTATAGTTTTGTAACACGTAGGTAGGTACTAAAGCCATTTAAAAAGAAAACATATTCTTTTTGTTATAACTTAATGAGTAAAACCTCAAATTGTAATATTTAATTAATGAAGATAGTTGAAAATTTGAAAGATAAAATGATATGGTCACTTCTAGGACGTGAACCCAGTACCTTCGTCTTGCCGGTGCACTCTCTACCAACTGAGCTAATGGGACCCTATATCTTTGGGTCATTTTTAATTGTATGGCGTTCGAGTCCGATGTTCGAGTTCGATTTCCGAGTTGTTTGGCGGTCCGTCCTCTCTGCCTACCCCTGCGGGGAAACGGCGTGATGGTTAGTTAGTTAGTTAGTTATTTTTAATTGTATCATACTTCGACTAAGAACAACCAACATTATCTGACTTCTCTTACCGCACATTTTCATCCTAGACAAGGTTAACTTTTTATGATTTTTTATTTGATATTTAAGTTTTAAAAAATCGGTAATATTATCTTCAGTATTTAAAGAAAACTTGTATGTAAATTGTGGAAAATATGTAAGGTGAGACAAAAATGCATCTTTAAAATTTACACTACAAGCAACATTACTTATACCTACCCACCTACGAGATACTTATCTAGATTATGCTCTTACGCACCTTCATATGGGGGATCACAGGGGTCTAACTACAAAAACTTGTGGTTTGAGTTTAGTTTAGTTTCGGTAATGCCATAATCATATTTATTAGTGACACGAAGCTTTATCTCGTACATACAGCCATGTACATAATACAGTTGTGCATACAGAGCCCTATTTGGCCTCCCCTGGCGATGCAGCGTCTCACAGATGTTCAACGAAGGAAGGGTGCATGGGTTCGCTGCTTTGATGCGCCACAGAATAGCCGGGACGAGTCAGCACTACCAGAGATCGGACAACACTCTTGTCCAGGCCGTTGCCCAGTGGCAGGGAGCGCCTCTACACCAGAGATGGAGAATTTCACTCAAGCCACCATAAAGTCCTAATGTGTTCATCAATTTATTTATTTCTTTATTGATTTTTTTTGTATTAACTTAAATGTCAAACTTTATGGCAGGTAGACCATTGCACACACCGCTTTGTCAGGTGAAATAAACATTATTACTATATCAGTTGGGCATATCAGCATGCCAATCTTTATTTTCGTTTATCTCAAAATTATGTTTTTATAATAACAGTTGCCTATCTAACTGTTATCATAAACTCCCGCGTAGGTTATAATGATATTGTGATTATTTAGAGTTTGAAAATGGGTACATTATAATTAACTAATATCCATGTAGTATATTCCATTCATATTTAGCCCCAATACCAAATAAAAGAAATTTTGAGAAAGTCATTTATTACAACTGTTTTGACTTGACGACCGTAAAGAGACATGCCGACTGTCACCGGGAACAAATGTTCATAACGAATTATTACACAGGCATTTCGTTACGAATGCGGATGAAGGAATAAATACCAGACTCGTGTGCGTATGAGAACTGGAAATAAGGATTATGAAAGGCAATATGGAAAACGATATTTCTAATAAGACTATAATATCACAGGAGTTGAGGTAACAGGGGGAGAGATAATCGAGGAATAATATATGCACGTCGAAGTGGCAATGATTGACCCAATTATTGAACTAAAATTAAAAAATAGAAAAGACAAAATTGTCAAGAAAAAATTATTTTTTGGAATGTCGATCCATCCAAATACGTTATTCGAGAGTCCTGTCCCCGGGTTTATCGACTTCCGTTAATTATATTTGCAAATTGTATGCCTTTAATTTTTTTTACGTTTATCATGCAAGAGCGCTGAGCAAGACGTAGGTAATATAGCAAATATGCTACGATGGAAGGAAATAAATGTCTAAGTTTAGAAATAAAAAGCACCAAGTCTTTGAGATAAGATTACTTAATACAGCTAAAGTTATTCTAATTTGAAGCAACATTGCATTTTAAAATATTATTTCATAACATTCAAAGGGTATTTATTTCTTATATTCCACTTTACAAAATTACATTTTTTTTGTTTTTAACACACAACCTCTGAGCAAAAAAATATCACCGTTCTGCCACGGGATCGACAATACGATTAGAATAATCAATAAACATTAGAATAATCAATAATTGAATTCATGAATGATACGTGAAAATAACACACGACTTACCTACACAAGCATAAGAATTCATAAGAAGCAATAAAAAAATCCAATAAAATTTTGATTGAATGTTTCATTTTTCAGCCAACCCTGTAAGAGGTAAGCAATCTCAAATTGGTATCAATCACTATTCCAAAACGTAATTGAGCCCGTACGCACCCGCCGTAAAAATCTCGCATTGATTTAGTGTATCCGCGTATTTTGTTGCTGATGTGAAAAGAAATATAAATCTCCTCCATCCCACCCCTGATTTATTAGATAACGCCTTCGAAAACGTAAACAATCATAAAATTTTGAATTATGCATTTCATAACACTGAGTCGAGCCGTTTAACGATATCGGAGAATGTTTGAAGAAGGTGTTCCATAGGGACGTGTTTTAGGTCCCGTACTAGTCCGCCCCCATGAAGTCGTAAAGATAAAGAATTTCAATACAGATTTATGTTTTGCTGAACTTTATTTATGATGCGTTTGAGTCAGTAGCCGTTATATTTTCGCGAGCAGTTTTGCGGATATATTATGGACATTTACTGCGAGAGAAATGTCGTGCTTGGCCGGTGAGAACTGGTCAATTGGTATTTTATCTGTTTATAAATAAATAATTTACTTGAGTTGTGTTTTGTAATCTTGGTATTTGCAAAAGATTAATCTATACTTTATTATTATAGTAATTACTACATGTTAGGATGTTTATAAACAGGAAAAAAAGTCCGCGAGCCGAGCCGCGAATTTTGGGGAAGGAACGATGTATCCGCAAAAGGTGCAAAACGCCGGCCGCTTGCGGTGGCTTTGGTTGCTTCGTTAGAGTATTGTAAAATTGAAAATTCATTCAAATTGGAACATATTTAACACTAACTTGTGTTACGGTGGCTTACGGTAAATTCTCCATCTATGGTGTAAGGGCGCGCCCTGCCATTGAGCGACGACCTAGACATCAAAGCAGAGAACCCATGCACCCTTCCTTCTGCGAACATCTGTGAGGCGCTGCATCGCCAAGGGAGGCCGAACAGCGCCCTATATGCGTGGTTATACTGTACTCGGAGTGTGTTCATGACGCCTTGTGTGTACCTTATCGATATTTCGCTAGTGTTAAAGCTCATGCAGTATGTCTAGAATAGTTGCTTCATCACCGAAAGACTGCACCTGTTGAATCTCTTGGCGATCGTGTTGACACGCACGCTCGTCGTTCTATATCATTTTTATCATTTAAGTCATCAGCGATGACTTTCCCCGAATATTTTATTTTAAAACGCTTATTTCTATAATAATGATAAAGTCCTCTTCTGTTGATCATAATTTGTTCAAAGCTGAAACGGTCTGAAATCTTCATTTAACGGGAACCTTTCAACTGTCAATAAATAAAATTACGCTGAATAATTTCTTTAAATCATTAGTAGACCAATAATACTTCTAGATGTAAAAAGTTTCATCACACATTGTATGTTTGTAATAGTTTACGTTGGCATATTCATAATATTTGAAAAATAATAATTTCATATTATTACGATCCTTGCCGGTATGATTTTGAAAGATGCCGTCACATAATGTCCGGTTCGTTCCATCAAAGTGTAACAATTCGTTTTTAATAACGCGTGGAACTAATATCATGGATATTTAACAGCGCATAAATCAACTACCAGCTTTCCGGCTAGTTTTAATATACCGCGACAAGCGTGTAAAACCCACGTTAGTAAAATACGTTTCGTTAACGACTGGTAAGTAAGTTACCTAACAAGCTGCATATCCATTAAAGATAGGTAGGACGCTAGCATGTTAGATATTATATACATATTATTCTACGAACTTTGTATGAAATCGTATTGTTCTACCGTTTTCCACACAAACAAAATGTTTTTTCTTGGCCCTTCCTTGTGTCATTATGTCCAATTAGCAAAAGATACAGAAAAATAAACTTAGCACCATAATGAACCAGATTTTGCAATGTTAAACATCGTGTATATATGGAATGGAAGGTTATTTTTTATCACTGTAATGAACAACATCACATAAAGATTTGTTATTTTAAAATCACTAAACAAACATTATTTAGCAAATCAAAACTAATATTTGATACAAAAACTCCATAAAGTACAATAAATAAATACCTTGCTAAGAACCGATGACCTGCGACGAACATTTTGCTTTTGAATGATACTTAAAAGAGTTCCTACTAACAAGATTATTTTTCAATAAATTTCTTAAGGATAAATTAACATTATTGAGAAAAAAACCCACTTAAAATACACGAATATCTTGTAAAAGTTTTTTTTCAGAATGTTCACCAAAATTTTCAAATTAATCTTTAAAACAATAAATAAATATTAGAAGCTTTCAGTAATGTTAACGAAGCACAGTGTTAAAAATACACGATGGGGCAAAAGTAATCATCCTATTGAAAAACGCTATAACTTTTGCAAATGGACCCAAATGTCAATTCGGTTTTGACATTTGTGAAGTAAACAAGCGCAGAATACAAATCGACATGAATCGGTTTACTCCGCAAGAACGCGGAATAACAAGCAGGACCAAAGTTTATCATAAAAAAAAATTACAGCAAAAGAACATCGGGTGATTACTTTTGCCCCACCCTGTATGTCTGTGTTCAAAACCAGTAAGGTACTCTGTAAGTACGATTATGAAAATATTATCATTATTTTTATTTTTTTTACATTAACCCCACACAGGAGGCACAAAATAAAATTATTGCCTCGGGTCCTATATCATATTTGAGGATGCTGTGTGGAGGGTCTGTTTAAGGAAAGGAAGGAGATGAAGTACTGGGAAGGAAAAATGTATGAGGGGTGCGTAGGAATCTAGCCAGTTTGTCTAAGAGTGACGGACGTGTGAATCCACCCCTTCCGCTGCGGTACAAGAAAATAGGTCGATCGAAACCAGCTGGAGAGGTCAGAGGGTCTCCACAAACTGGCTTCTCCCGATCCGGCGCACCTCACTCTGTGATTCCCGGGGCGGCGGTACAAATACCTGCCTCCCAAATTGAAAGTAACTTTGTATAAAAAGCTATTACATCTCTCTGAAGGACGCAAAAACTTGTTTCTCTACAACAAACAGTCAAAGAAGGAAGAAGGATTGAAAAAAGTTTGCTAAAAATATCTGCTACCAACGTGAGTTTAAAACATAATATAACTAATCTTGTTTTAGAACTTGAAAACGTATCCACGGAGTACAATAATTCAAACTTAATGCTTTCTCTCGTGACATGTTTAATATCTCCCAACTTATTTACTGCCTTCCTTCTTTGTCTTTTCGCTGTTTGCTGAGGCAATTGCATTTGGTACACTGATCTCAGAAATAATCACTTTGTAGCCTCGCAATGCACCGGCAGTTTCAATTTCAAAACTAACCAAAATGTCAGAGCTACGAAAAACATGTTTTTCGGCTCATTTGTTCCTTTGTAGTCTTCATGTTTATGTGATACCACACTCTCACTTCCTGGAGTTAGTTGGTCTAGGTCTAGGGCAGTAATGCGGAAGTAAATTTGGGCAGGTGAAGAAGAAGATCCGACTAATGAGATCTGTTTAGTAAATAAAGCTATCACTTTAAATTCATTTCATCACTCTGAAAAGTGATCCCTATCAGCATAATGCAAATTGAAAAAGTTCTTTGTTTAAAACCACTTTATTCTTTACAGTATCACATATTTATTTATCCATTTATTTAACGCCCAGAGGGCTTTTACATGTAGGTGGTACAATTTTAAGGACAGTTTTGAAACATGAGAAAGAAGGAGTTAGCGCAACACGGCATAACACCCCAAAAACAAATAACAAAAATGAGAAATAAATATTAAAAATAAAAGAACATAAATTAAAAAATACAACGATTTGAATGGCTTAAAGAAAGATAACTTCCATTTAGGAATAGTGTTTAAATAAGTCTTTTACGTAATCCACAAAATTCGCAAAGTTAATATTAAATATATCGACATCACCTAAGTATTGGTTTCCCATAGTGTGAAATCGTTGTATTGGGGAGTTCGCAATGTAATTGCGCTTATATGTTGCATTGGAATAGTGTATTTTGTCGTGTTGATTATATAATATATGATTATATAACACATTCTGGTTTATTCAAATTAAACAATTGTTGGAATAATCATTTTTATGTAAATCTATTTGATTTTTTATTTAATTTTCTTGAATGAATGAACAAAGCAAATAAATTTTATTTGTGTTATTTCAGAAATTAATCATTCATAATAATATATAGTGTATTTGCGGCACGTTTTTGAGTGAAAGATACTCTCAGTATCGCCCTGGTGTAAGACCCCCATTCAGAATTGAAAATTTGCTTGAAAAATCTGAAAAAAACAGGTACTCCCCCACCTTCCTCTTACCTATCTCCTTCTCATCCCTACTATACTTTTCGCCTCACAACATAACCCAATTGGCAATGCCATAGTCTCACCGGCTCCAGACGGTTGGGAGCAGTTGAGACTTTTCTCCGATTTCACATAAAATATAAAAAATTTAAACAAACAAAGGATTCTTGGAAGTGGAATTTAAACCAATTCCTGACATCCGACCGAACTGAAACTAGGCAGATAGACTCATTATCGATGACAATGCATTTTCTCAACTTTTGGTGGCAGTAATGCACAAGCACGTGCGAATTCAAGCATTTTTCTGAAATTGGAAAACATTATGTTATACGTTAGTACCATCCAATTAGGATTTGGCCTAGGTGCGAGCGGTGTTGACTTCAGCCCCTGAGGAAGGTTCAATCTGCAGCCAAACAAATAAAAAAAAAATTAACTGTCGTCTAGTCGGCGCAACTTGGTCGAAAATTAAAAATGTATTATAGTTAAAAAAAACATCGTTTTTACGGTTTGATTTTTTTTCGTAGTTTTATGAAAATATTTATATTTATTTATTTTATTTATTTATTTATTAGATACAAATAATTACATACATATTAAGGAAGCTTTGGCTGTCCAACTAGGAAATTTTCCCGTTTTAGGACAGCCAAATTGCCTGGTTTAGTTAACATTTGTACACGCTGCTGTTATGAATTATATTTTCATACTTTACATTAATAGTTACGCTAGTAATATAGTCTATATACATATATATTTATCAAAGTAATCAAAACAAAAACTTTTTCAGACATATTTGTACACCCGAATATTAGTTTTTTTTATGAATACACCTGATAAATTTTTATCAAGGTACATATAATATAATATACATAATCAAGAAACATATAAACAAGGTACATGAAAACATATTGTATAAACATTATCAATCACAAAAATTATCAATCGCATTGTATAAATCAGATGCATGGTAGGAATTTTTTATTTAACTGCCAATAACAATGAATAAATGTGAGTACAGAACATTTTTGTTTATCTGTTGGTCATCATAAGTTCTCTTTCGACACCCCGCATAAATGCATATTGTGCAGGGTTTTCCAATAAGAGATATTATTATGATATTCAATCGTAAAAGTTCAATGGTTTCGTTGTTGTGTGTCACGTAGCGCTGTCTTGTTGAAAGTAAACGTTATCCAGATCAATACCATCCAATTTCTGCCATAAAAAATCATTAATCATCTCTCGATAGCACAATCCATTCACCGTAACTGTTGCTCCAGCCTCATTTTCGAAAAAGTAAGGTCCAATGACTCCGCCAGACCATGAACCGAACCAAATCGTCACACTTTGAGAATAAAGAGGCTTTTTAACAATAAGTCTTGGGTTTTCCGAGCCCCAGATGCGACAATTTTGCTTGTTAACGAAGCCACCGAGGTGGAAATGGGCCTCATCACTTAAGATGATTTCCATTTGATTCACCCAAGTGAATTTTAATAATTTTAATGCGTTTTTGAAGCGTGTATCGTTCAATTTTATTAATAACGTAGTTTCTACTTGTCAAATATTAAAAAATGACAGCTTCAAAAGTAACATCTACCGAAATAACGGGCTATTCAAAATAACACCTCTTATTGGAAAACCCTGTATTTGAGTGGCGACTTTCCATGATTAACTTGATTGTCAACTCCCGTGTTTCGATTCACCCCCTTCTACTTTAATATTACTTTTTTTATTAGGCAACTAATAAGTTAAATAATTTTTCTTTTGCTATTCAAAGTTTTGTTTCTTAATTGCTGGGTGCAGGGGTAATTTAATGTATTACAAACATAAACATATATTCCTTGACGCTTCACAAAGTGAGACCAATAACGGAGACATTTTGTTGCTATATTCTTATATTGTATTTGCTTTGTAATAACTTCCCGAGGGTTTTATGGCCAGTTTTATGTATTTTTCGGGTGTATTATTGCTTCAGTAATGTTTTACTGTCAGAGCTGTTGGTAGATATCTAGCTAAGTTCTTGTTTGAAACCCGGTACCAGCTATGAATAATGAAGTCGCAATATAGAAAAAATAACGTAGGTAATAATATTAAATTAGAATAAATTGGAATACCTTTTGAAATAAATGAATTTAATCACTAAACAAATTTATAATATCAGCAAGAAACTCCATTAATGGAGAACTGAACGCCGCTGTCCAATAAAGCGAAGCTAGCAGTCCACAATGCAGTACTGGTACCTACCCTGATGTAAGGAAGTAAAGCATGGAAATAGCAGAGAAAGGATGAAAGTAGACCGAATGTTGTAGAAATGAGATCTCTGAGGCGTTTGGGTGATAAAACCATGTATGATTGTTGTGATAAATGTGGAGATCCGCAAAGAGTGCAAGGAAGATCAAGAAAGGGACGCTTAGATGGTTTGGGCATGTAGAGCGAATGAGCAAAGGAAGGAGTGTAAGGATAACATATGATGCAAATGTGAATGGTAGCCGAAGTCGGGAACGCCCAAGGAAAACATGGCACGATCAAGTGAATCAGATACTTGAGTCGAGCCATGTCAAGAATCAGAATAATAGAAGAGTATGTATGTATGAGACGATGTATGAGTGTGAATGAGGCAAGGAGTGTGTGTCGAGACCGAGTTGTTTGGCGGTCCGTCCTTAGTTTGTTATAATAAACCGAAACGAAACGTGAAACAGAATAAGACACGTAAAATTAATATGTAACTGAATAATAGTGGATTGAGACATTGTCCCGGTAAGAGAAAGAATCTGGGTTCGATATCCAATTGCGACCGTTTCATTTTTTTCTCTGTCTTGTTCTGTTTCATGCTTCGTTTTGATTTTGTTTCTTCGATGGTTGAAAACTTAAATATCATTGATAAAGGTTCAATAAAATGTTGGCATAAGATATTTATTTATTTTCTAAGAAACAAACAGCTTTCATATAATATGCAGTGATAGATATAAATATACAAGTTAACTGAAGTCAAGCCACAGAAGTTTCTTATGTTAAAGTGCATTAGAAATGAAGTTTTAGTTTCTTAAAATTAATTTGGTGTTAAAGGAAGGGGAGAGGAAAAGGAAAATAGGAAGAGGATAGGAGATGCTGCCGATACATTCCATACTCTCATATTAATAATCGATCGCACGCATTACTTCATATCGACATTTCTTTAGGTTATTACCAAAAATGTCAATGCTGTAAAAGTTTTTATTATATTGTGCATATATACGAGGAATTGGGGAATTTTTTCGAATGTTTGTTCTACACGAGGGTAGATAAAATAAATCAGATTGTCGGGTTGATTTAGACGGAATATGAAAATTTATTAAATTGGTAAGTTCTGGTGAGTCCAGACCATTATTAAGACTAACTAACTAACTAACCATCACGCCGTTTCCCCGCAGGTGTAGGCAGAGAGGACGGACCGCCAAACAACTCGGTCTTGGCACACACTCCTTGCCTCATTCACATTCATACATCGTCTCATACATACTCTTCTATTATTCTGACTCTTGACATGGCCCGACTCGAGTATCTGATTCACTTGATCGTGCCATGTCTTCCTCGGGCGTCCCCGACTTCTGCTACCATTCACATTTGCATCATATATCCTCCTTACACTCCTATCTTCGCTCATTCGCTCTACATGCCCAAACCATCTAAGCGTCCCTTTCTTAATCTTACTCATTACGCTTACATCAGCCTTGCACTCTTTGCGGATCTCCACATTCCTCACACGATCAAACATGGTTTTACCACACATACGCCTCAGGGATCTCATTTCAACAGCATTTAATCTACTTTCATCCTTTCTTTGCCAGTTCCATGCCTCACTTCCATACATCAAGGTAGGTACCAGCACTCCGTTGTGGACTGCTAACTTCGCTTCTTTGGACAATTTTTTTGTTAGCGCCTACGGCGTTTAGTCCTCCATTAACGGAATTACCTGCATTTACCCTTCTTTCGATATCTCTGTCAGCCTTCCCATCTCTCGTAAACATACTTCCTAAATACACAAACTCATCCACCTGCTCCAAGTATTCCCCATTCACAATTTTATTGCACACTGTTTTCGTACTCTCTCTTTCAAACACCATTACTTTAGACTTACTTACATTCATCATTAACTCATTCTTCATGCATACTTCGTTCATCCTAGACACGAGAGACTGTAGATCATCTATACTATTAGCAATCAGCACCGCATCATCAGCATACAACAGGCAACATACTTTCAAATTATTCATTAAGGATTTTAAATAATAAGATTTGATCAAAGATTAGACGTCGTGTTTGGAGGGAGTTAAAATTATGAAATTTAATGGATTCGGTATAATTTGAGAAGTGTAAGTTTAGTTTATAATTTATGTGTTTAAATTTTTTTTTATTCTTTAGATATGGGCTTGGTATAAAGGAGTCCAGATTGGTGAGATCCATATATAATGAGCATTTTATTAAATTATAAAACAGACCCGTGGAAAATCACGGGATATTATATTTCCAATTTTGAAAAGGACTATTGAAATAATTTTCTGATAAATCACTCTATTATAGATAGGTACTTTATCGCTTTATCAAATTTGAGTTGTAGAGTTCATTGAACTGGAGTTACAGACACAACTGAAATTAGTATTTTTGATATCGTCAAGAGGAGGCACAGTCTAAAGGGTGAAAGAGAGGGGTTTGAAGATGAGAGGGAAGTAACCGACTATTTAGATCTAGTCACTAAACATATGAAAGTAGGTAATGCTTTTTCAAGCAACGTTTCTATAATTGTGAATGATTTGTATCAAACAATGACGTGTCTGAATTCTCCACTCTAGATTGAAAAGCCAACAACAATAATTCAATTTTGTTAAAAAAAAAATCTGTGTGGAAACCCCATACATATTTATAAAATATTATTAAGGTTAGGTTAGGTTATTTGGTTGGCGGGTATGGGTACCGTCACCCCGGAACCATGTAATGGTTCATTCAATTCAATTCCAACACAAAAATGTAACACCACTTTTGCTCAACATCATTACATATATCTATGGAAAAAATACTTCAACAGCCTACCCGAAAATATCAGAACAATAGAAAACGATAAACACCTACTAAAAGCTATTAAAGAGAAGTTCAATGTAAAAATACGAAAATGATGAAACTATCTTTTAATCAATTATAAATTTTAATATTCATAATTATTACAAACACTAAATATTCTTCTTCTTGATGCTCACCACTCTTCTAGACACAAGCGCCTGCTTCTATAGAAGAGGAACTTTAAAAATTCAAAAGCAGTGAAAAATAATATTGTATGAATTATTTTATTTAACATTATTGATGATACTCTGTGTATTGATTAATTGTTTAGTAAATGAAAAATGAAAAAAATGTATTACCAACACTTCTACCATAGGTCACCCTAAGTATTTCACTACGTTTGGTGACTTAGCAGAGATGCCCGGGTTCATGGGATGAGGTTTATCTAGGTCTTGGCGGCGGATGCCTCCGCCCACTTACTGCGTGGCAGGCCGGATCGGGAGACACTGGTTGAATGAGACCCTTTGACTTCTCCAACGGGACTCTATCGACCCATCACCAGCAGTGGAAGAGATGGATTCATACGTCCGTCACACTTGGACACACCCCATTAACCTACCCACCCCTCATACCTATTTCCTTCCTAGAAAATCCTCTCCTATTTCCTTAAAAACACAATCTACATAGCATCCCTACAGATGATATTATTTTCCTTAGTGTCTCCTCTGTGGAGCTATTATAAAAATAAACCCTTATACATACATAAAACTATGAAACAAACATTAACTTCTCAAACAACACAAACTTTTAAAGAGGTGCTTAAAATTTGAATAAACACCTCGATGCGTTAAAAAAATATTATTGTTATTTTACGGCCTTAAATGGGCCGACCGACGGTTTAAAATTTTTCTATAGTAATTATCATTGTTGTCATCTGCAATACTTAACTTTTACATCTGCAGTAATCATTACCCTTACATATTAAACGTTTTATTGGGGCATTTAATATTTTATACGGCTACAAACGGCTGCTAACTTTTAACTTTGTGACAAACCACTGACAAACTAACAGCTAGATGAGCTCCAACTTATATTTTTATAACACTAATTTTGACTACAAGATATGTGATCTTATTCATAGTCTACTCGTATGAAACAGAAAAACATATTTTTAACAACAGATCGAATGGTGAGCTCTTGTATCATATTAGACAGCTACGCTTTTTTAATTCACAATGCTTTTTTTCCATAAAATAACGATTGAAAATTACGTTTATAGTAAATTTTACGCCATATTGTTCGTTCCCTAACCACCAACTGCTCTGTGAGAAATAGAAAGAGTTATATAGAAAGAGTTTTTAAATGTATTGATAGCAAAAATATTTGATTGGACTAAGCCTACAAACAAAACTATTTATTGACTGAGTGTGGCGAAATCCTGTTTTAACTCGACCGTCGGCATTTCGTGTGTATGTAAATTTGTTTGTACCTCGGTTACCAGTTAAGAAAATCTGCTGCATCTACATTATTTAACACTAGCTAAATCACTATTTTGATTAATCTTTATAGCGAATTGGTGTACATTATGAATACCAAAAAATATGCTTCAGATAAATTGAAAGTTTTCCTAGCGTTTCGATTGAGTAGAATACAAATAAAAAAATAAATTACTCAGTAAAAAATATAAATGTAATATACTAAACAATATATTTTTGAAATAGAAATGTATGAACGCGTAAAAGGAAACATTTTTTTAAAAATTCAGTATTATAGCTAAAATTATCTGTGACAGTTTCACTTGATAATCTTTTTTGCTTTCTTATAAAATTATTTACAAAATAAATAAAAACCACTGTTGTGCTTGAAATCGAACGTTTATAGACTCCGTTTGTCAAGCGATTTTAATGCCTATTACCTACAATATAAGGTATACCCAGAATATACACATTTTTGGCTTGTAGCTTCCTCTTAAACATCAACATCAATTCAAGGATCGAAGCGACCGCAAATCACGCTTGCAATTCTTCGTTCCTTTCCCATAATTCGTGGTTTGGTTCGCGTTTCGGTTTGCAAATGTACACGTACTATAAAAAGTATTTCACCGGTTAGTAGATCCTACAGTTGAACACTCTTGATTTATTAAGGATTTAAAATGTTTATGATCTCGTGACATTGTATCATTGAAAGTTAGTTGGTATTTTAACATGTAATAAAAAAATATATAATAGGCAAAAGCAATAACATTTTTAGTTAAGTCCTTTCATTCAAATTAACAAAGTAAGTTGCCCATAAAATTAATGTTTACTCAAAATGATGTGTTATTTTATCATGACGTTTTTTTTCTGTTGGACGATCTCCCTGGTCGAGGGGTGAGGCTCTCGACTAGCAAACTGAAGATCGCGGTCCCGGCGTGCGCAAGTAAATTTCATTTGAGAATTTATTAATTTAAAATAATACATGGTATGATTGCGGCACGTTCCAGAGTGGAAGATACTCTTAGTATCGCGCTGGTGTAAGACCACCATTCAGAATTAAATGGTTGCTTGAAATGGCTTTAACAGTGTTTGGTGACCAGATCTGAACAGCTAGGTACTCCCCACCTTCCTCCTCCCCATCTCTTTTCCCTCCTCTCTATTGTCAACCTCACAACACATCCCAATTAGGGATGCCATAGTCTCACTGGCTCCAGACGGTTGGGATCAGTTGGGACTTTTGTGCGGTATTCGCATTAAAAAAGTTTAAATAGCTAAATTTCAACTATGTAAAGCTGTTAATCACCCTTCTGCTAATTTAAGCGCTTTTCCCATGCTTATAAAGGTTTGATAATATAACTGGGAATTATATTTTTGTATTTTTTTTCAGAGAATCCTAACGCTTTTTCCCCTAAAAGTTATACTTAGTGTATATTTTTTGCTCCGAAAAGTAACAAAAACTGGTTAAGGCATGACCATTATATTTTAATAACTAGAAAAATACATAATATATCTACATACTAACAAATTACATACATACATTTTTTTTAATAAAATCCCATATAAAGAAAATCATTCCTATGCTCACATAATATATTTTATGATACCGAACCTCTGTTACCTCGAATTATTACATTTCCTTTACATCTAATTCTACGTAACACAAGAGCAAAAGCATTATGGCTTTCTTTCCCAGAAAAATAATAACGAATAACACTGAAGTTAATGTACGATTGTGAAATTTACTGCATTCAACATACCTTGGCCACTAAAGCCACAAAGGAAATTGGTAGGGAAAAGGTACTCTTTCTTATTGGCATATTATCACGTACTCATTCGCTGAATTCATTTAAATCTTCATTCGCCGCCATTACCGGCTTCTTTTATGGCGGGAACATTCGAATATCGAACAATAGAATGATCATCGAATGTGACGTGGTCTCCGGTGACCCCATTGGCTGGTTCAGAGATTCAACGGGGTCACGTGGTTCAAAAACTTAAGGAGACGTTTATGGCATTTTTAGTGTGGTGTCGTCTGAAGTTCAGTGCAATAAGGATTTAAAATAAACGCCTTAGTACTTCTTAGAATTGTATGCATTCCAAATACACACAAGTAAATTTATACTTAGAAAGAAGGTTATATTTTCCTCGTTTTACCAAGAAATATGGATGGAAAGCAGGATAATACGTTTTGAATGGAGTTTGATGTTATGATTTTTTTTCCATAGTTTTTCAATGAATTTCGCTTTTGTGTTAAATTTAATTAAATTAATTTTGATATATCAAGGATTACTACCCATTCTTTTACTAACCTCGGTGTATTATGCCATGGTACATTCACACCTATTTTAATATGCCTAATTCGATTTCAAGCAATGCAGCAATATCGATTCTGGTTGATGGTCTTTCAGAGCGATATTGAGTTATCTGCCACTCTGGAACGTTTCACAAGTATACTATATTAAGTATAAGTGAAATAGCACAAAACTAATAAAAAATTAAATTAATGCGCACGCCTGATACTAACCTGCGACCTCTGGATTCATAATAGGTTGACTTCCAATTAAAATAGCATAATTTGAAAGCGTGAATAATGATTCATTTGTGTTTTTTCCGTTGCACTAAATGGAGGTGATTTAGGTAGGAGGTACATTGTATTAAAAATATATAATAACGTAAAACGTACTCGTACAAGAAAAGTCAATCGTAAATTATAAGTAGCCAAAAATGTATTCGTAAGTATTAATGCCACCTATAGGTAAAAATACGTTTACAAAAGCTGTTGTATTAAAAATGTTCGATCAATTTCATCAGAAGTAAGGAAAAAATTATCTTACTTCGTGCACGTAACTTTTATCAGCTTATCTCTTCATTGGTAAATATTTCCAAAAATATCATAATTAAGTAACTCTCTGCGCGTGGGATTTAAAAACTTTATTATAATTATTTATCTCAATTTTTTAATATCATATACTCTAACCTTACCCGACCTTTGTACAGGGTGTGTTGGGGGATGATAAACCTCCCTCTCTTG